>NC_045968.1:23123337-23211722 GCF_010909765.2 Amblyraja radiata
ATTGGATAGCTGAATGCATATCATAATCATAATTATAATCATACTTTATTAGCCATGTATGTTTTACAACATACGAGGAATTTGATTTTCTACAGTCATACCTATAAAAACCAACAGAGCACACAAAATACATTTTAACATAAACCCTCACCACGGTGACTCCTCCACATTCCTCACTGTGATGGAAGGCGAAAAAAAGTTCAATCTCTCCCTTCTTTTTCCTCCAGCGTTCAGGGGCTTTCAACCTTCCGTTGACGGGACAACCTTACCCCTGTAGCCTGCGGCGAGCCAATCGCCGGAGCAATCAAGCTCCTGCATCGGAGGGGAATCTCAGCTCCCCCGCGATGGGCGATCTGACCCCGGGTCGGGGCAATTCAAACATCGTGCGGCTTTTGGAGCTTCCCGACGTCGGTCTCAACCCAAGACTGCGAGCTCCTTGATGTTAAAGTTCGCAAGCCGCGGTTGGAGCGTTGATCCCAGCAAGGAATCGGCTCCGATGGTAAGTCCACGCCCCACGGTGAGGCTCAATGTCAGTCCTGTGCAAGGCCGCCAGCTCCACGATGTTAGGTCGCAGAGTGACCGGAGATACGATCCGGAAACCAATCACATCTCCGGCAAGGTAAGAGATTGAAAAAGAGTTTCCCCCGACCCCGCCCACCCCCACATATAACAAAGCAAAGAACATTAACACATTCAGATTCAGATTCAGATTCAATTTTAATTGTCATTGTCAGTGTACAGTACAGAGACAACGAAATGCATACTTTTTAAACACACTAAAATTTTTTTTAAAAAGGACCAACAGACTGTAGGAGAGGCTGCCATCGAAACGCCACCCAGTGTCGGCTTGTATGAATATCTGAGTAATCTATAAGATGATGTGTCATAATTTATGATAGCCTGGGGGTTATGGTATTGACTAGCAATGTAAAAGGTATGATTCATTTCTGACCATGATAAAATGGTGTCGTTAAATCTGTCAGTTTGTGGATTGATTCCTGACAGCACGCTTGGATTGTCATAAAAAGCTCACCCTGTTCTCTTGCACTGTTTCAGGAATCATTCACTCTGTTGCAGCTTTTATGAGATTCAATTGATTGTCTCCTCATGGATTAGCAGCATCTAGGAATGGATAATAATAAATATTTCCCTATTGGCATTGGCACTTCTCAAAGATGAGAGATTTTTTATTCTCCAAATTTATATTTATGTTATTTTCTTACAATAATTATGCACCTGACCCAACTGAAAAATATTTAACCTTGTCAATGCGACTGAAGGAATGATTTTTTTGTGTTAAGTCGAGAAAACCTGCATGATAAGATTATGTATTATATTTGGATTAACAGCAGTGCAAAGTATGAATTGAATGGATAGTAAACTAGGTATAAAGTGCTTAGTGCTTCAACGGGTTTAAAGAAATCCAAAATTTCACAAGAATCCTAATATGTGTTTTGTATCATTGGGAAAACACGAAATGGATGGGTTTTAATATTTTGACTTTGGCTTTCAAATTACTGGTTTACAACCTTTATGTTTGACTGATTTAAACATGGCATCAAACAAGATGGCTGCATCCTGTTATGGTTCAATTGACATCTCAGTATACGTGCCGTTGGAGATAATAAGTCCAGACCCTTGCTTAAATGCAAAGAAAAAGCTATTTAATACTGGAATTAAGTATGAGCTGATAGCACTGTATTCTGGGAACCCACAATTTACTATACCACCAGTAGATTTTGAATTATGTCCTTAGCATTGGTTGAAATTTGGACTAAGATCTGATAATTTGGTGGTTGATACCAGAAATGATTAAGAAAGCAACCAACTCACCTCAGTTACACATGCCTCGTGAGCACTATCAAATGCACCTCCTTTAAACTTCACATGAGATCTATGAGGAATGCAGGATAAATGTGACTTTGTAGCATCAAGATAAATGTTTATTCTCCAAACCTATTCTTGTTCCCAATGCAATAAACTCAATTGAGTCTTGATTTTGGTTGTTTGATTATAACTGTCTGATTTGAACCTGATTTACAGATGGTTCTGTGTTTATCAATGGGTCTGCTGGGATTAACCTTGCTTAAAGTTACAAGCTATTATTTGAGATTAATATTCTATGACAACGCCTCCTTAACAATAATTTTAAACACTGGTGCCCTGCAAGGATACGTTCTCAGTTCCCTATAGCCTCACGACTATGGCTTAATTTGGCTCTAACTCTATCTATAAGTATGTCATTGACACTGCGATGGCGAGCTGAAGGGCCTGTTCCGGTGCTGTACCTTTTCATGTTCTATATTCTCTGCTTCTCAAGTCACACCACATCTGTGGACATGGAAGCAGATTTTGGCAAGATCCTTTGTCAGAATGGAGATTTTTAAAAAAAACTCTGGCTATTTTCAGATCTATGACTTTTCAATAGAATTGGAAAAGTGAAACAAAATAAATGTGTTTTGATTTCATGAGTGGGGAGGGAGGGATGAATGGATGAAGAGAACAATGGAACTGACTGTGATAGGTTGGAGGGTAAGTTTTCTAAATGACTCTCTAACTGTGCAACTGAAAACACATCTTTCTCACTTTTCCAGTTCTAACTAAAGGCCAATAACATTAACCATTTAAAAATTGTTTGTTTTCCTGATGTATTAAATTATTGATAAATCCATTAATACAATCCTTCCGATTGTAGAATATGCAGAAATAGGTGGACAAATGGCAGATCGAGATTAAGCCGAGCAAGTGTGAGATGTTGCACTTTGGAAGATTGAATGTAAGGGGATAATATACAGTTAATGGCAAGTACCTTGACAACATTGATGTGAAGCGGGATCTAGCAGCCCAACTTCATAGCTCACTGAAGGTGCCAACACAAGTAGTTAGTGTGATAGAGAAGGTGTATGGTATGCTTGCCTTCATTGCTTTGGAATATGTGTGCAATTCGGCACAAACATGTAGGGCCAGTTCCAGTGCTGTACTATTCTATGATTGTAACATCTCCACTCCATCCCATACAGGAATCTGTAATGTCTAACTATTTAGCAAAAAAAGTACTTCAGTGGGTAATGTTTTGTTGTATTTATCAGCAGTCTCAAACCTATTTACAAATGTTTTATCTCCTATTCATACTTGCAAATAACCATGAGCAGAGAGGTGAACACACAACAATCATTTTTTATTTTTGTGATAGCTAGTAACTGCAGTGTCATTTATACACAGCAGGACTCCAGATAAGAAGCTTGTCCTTTAAATAAACAGGATTTCTCGGATCACAGACTACGGTAGGGTCCAGGAAGCAATAGACAGGTCTCTTGTGGTATTCTGGGCTCACTGTGATGCCAGAACTCTTCATCAACTAGAAAGCATATCATATTCAGTACATAGATTGTGTTTGACCTCACCAGCAGATGAAACGAATGATCTATGCGTATAGTGCGTACATTGCTGCGGTGTTTGAGAAATGAGCAGGTTCCTTCATAGTTATGTGTTCCAACCTCTTCGAATTATGATATTCTGCAACCAGCCAATTATGGTACCAAACCATATATCCAGCAAAAGTGCAATTACGATACAATACAATACAATAGAACTTTATTTATCCCAGGAAGGAAATTGATCGGCCAACAGTCCTAAAAACACAAAAACATGAAACATGAAATTAAAGCAATGAGTAGAAAGGATTGGGGATGTGCAAAGATTGGGGAGGAGGGTGGGGGGGGGGGGGGGGGGGGGGGGGGAGAGGGGAGTCAGTCTCAGTCCACCCCATGACAGAAGGGGGAAGAGTTGTACAGTTTGACAGCCACAGGGAAGAAGGATCTCCTGGGGCATTCTGTCCTGCATCTTGGTGGAACCAGTCAGTTGTTGAAGATACTCCTCAGGCTGACCAGTGTATCATGGAGAGGGTGAGTTGTATTGTCCAGAATGCTCCACAGTTTGAGGAGCATCTTTCCCACCAAGACCACCTCCCATGAATCCAACTCCATCCCCAGGACGGAGCCAGCCTTCCTGATGAGTTTGTTAATCCTATTGGCTTCCATGGCCTTAACCCTGCTGCCCAGTATATTGCAGTGAAGAAGATTGCACTGACTTCCACCGATTGGTAGAATATCTGCAGCATCTTACTGCAGACGTTGAAGGAGCGGAGCCTACTCAAAAATTACAGCCGGCTCTGTCCCTTCTTGTACAGGGCCTCAGCTGTTCCTGGACCAGTCCAGGTCACAGCTAACAGTTAACCAATTGGTAAATCCAGAGAAGGACAGTTGGAAGATCTGTTTCTACACTAGAATCAAATCTTAATTAAAACAAAGGCTACAGATTAGTTTAGTTTAGTTTAGTTTGATTTACTTTGGTTTAGTTTAGAGATACAGTGTGGACTTCCGGTGGCGCCATGGAGCATTAAGGCGCGACATTGAGCTTCTCTCCCACAAAAATTGCAAAAAAAGCCGTTTTAAAGTCAGCACCGATTTTTTTTTAAAACTCACCGGAACTGTTTGGTGTCGTGTAAAGGTGACATCATCAGAAGGTGATGTGAAAATCAGGGAGATTAATGGTAAAAATCTGGAGTTTTAAATGAGCAAAGAAAAAGGCTCAAGGGCACCTAAGAAAAACACTATTAGTCTTCAGCTCGAGAAAGTATTGGATACTCTGCAAACAGAAGAAGGTTCAGAAGAAGAAGAATCTTACAGCCAAGGGTCTCTGCTTGAAATGGCGACAAAAGGAGACAAGAAGGAGAAGGAGGTAAAACAAATGCTATTAGATATGACAGCTACAATCAATATTACACTGGAAAAGATGCAGAGTATGGAGTCTCATATGGAGAGTAACAAGCAGAGTCTGGAGACTAATATGGAGAGTAATAAGAAGAGTATGGAGACGAGCATGGAAAGAATTTCTCAAAAAATTGATAATACTTGCAGTGAGTTAAAAGAACTGAAGAAGCAATATAAGGAATTTGATAAAAGACTAAAGTCAGAGTGTGTCAGAATTGAAAATGATTACAACAAGAAATTTAAAGGTGTGAAGGATGACATCGGAAAATTGGATGAGATAATGGAAGAGATGGAGAATGAGATAAAAGAGATGGTCACGGAAATAAGGAGTTTGAAAAAATCACAGAAAACTGATGAGGAAAAACCTGGAAGAATGACTGATAAATGTCTGGACCTGGAAGCAAGGTCTCGAAGACAAAATCTGAGGATTCTCGGAGTAGAGGAAGGACGAGAGGGACATGAATCTCAAGTATGTACTTTCGTTACTGATTTACTCAAAGATGTCTTTGAACTGTCGGAAGAACCAAGAATAGATGTCGCTCACCGAGTTCGGCATGTTGCAAGAGGAACACATTATTCAAGACAGGTAATTGTGAAATTCCGTGATATCTCTTCAGTGGAATTTATATTGAGAAACATTACCCATGGGAAGAAGCTGTCATACCGTGGGGATAATGTTCGAATCTTCCGCGATTACCCACCCGAGGTAGTCCGGAGAATGAGATTGTTCACACCGGCAAGACACACTCTGAAGGATGTCCCCGGAGTTAGATATGGAGTCGTTTTTCCCAGTAGAATGAAGGTATCTTATAACGGCGCTGAACGCTCATTTACAGATCCCGGAAAAGCTTTAAAGTATGCAGAGGATATCGTTAAGAAAACATCGGGGGAAGCTGTCGACAAGGAAGAAGATTGAACTTTTTAATTCTTATGATAGAGTTTTGAACTGGTTAAAATGGCCGAGCTTTCCAGACAATTATAAAGCTTATCTCTCTGGAATGTATTTTTGGAGAGCCATGGCCATATTTCACCTTGAACGAAAAGCTCAAAGTTTAACCCCTTGGTACCTGCTTGTATGGTAGTTAACCCTTTGGTACCTGCTTGTATGATGTTGGTACCTGCTTGTATGATGTTGGTACCTGCTTGTATGGTAGTTAAAGAATGGGATATTATGTAAGAATCCTGGGTGGATATATATGGTAAAGTTTAGATTAGATTAAGATTAGATAAATTGGAAAGACATATATACTTATATAATCGTGTATATGTTGTGTTTTATATTAGTTTTTTTACTTCTTATGTCTTTTCCTGATTTCTTTCGGCTTTCACTGGCGCTGGTTTGATAAATTCATATAAGAAAAGACAAAATATGAAACGGTATGTAACTTTTTATGAGGCTCTACCAAGGGGAGGAGCTCAATGTATAACAACATCACGGAGGTCTATAAATGTTTTGCCATCATTGATGGCTATTCGTCTTTAAGGTATCTTTTCTTAAATACCTTAATAGCACCTTTTTTTTTTAAGCACAATCAAGATTTTTATTTGTTTTTTGTTTTTTTTGTAAGTAATTGTATATCACATTTTTACTTTCTTTTTCTAAGGCACTTTACAAGAAGGAGATGCAATATAAATCTAATAACTCGGGATGACCACCCAACTCCCAGAATTCTGAGGTATTTGGTTGCACCATATGATTCAGGAATATTATCTTGATTTACAATGCAAGACGATAGACAAATAAAGAATGGAGGAATTACATTCTGTAGTTGGAATATAAGGGGTGCCAACGAACCAATTAAGAGGGGTAAATTTTTTGCCCAACTAAAATCTTTGAAAAGCGACATAATGTTTTTGCAGGAAACGCACATGAAACAACAAAACACAAATGAGATTAAAGGCGAAGTGGATAGGCCAAACATACTACTCCTCATTTACTTCTAAATCTAGGGGTACGGCTATTCTTATTAGAAAAGGTATTCCTTTTAAATTAAAGAATACTATATCAGATAAAGAGGGAAGATATATTATAGTTTCGGGAGAAATTTATGCAACCCCACTAACTATGATAAATATTTACGCTCCGAATTTTGACAACCCCCAATTTTTTGATAAAATTATAGATATAATATCAGAGTTTAATTACCAAAATATGATAATAGGGGGGGACTTTAACTGTGTTTTAGATTCATATCTAGATAAATCAGCAAAACAAAGGAGGAGTAATTTAAAATCTAAGACTAGTGAACTTCTAAATACATATATAAAAAATACTAATATAATAGATGTATGGAGATCTGCTAATCCAGTTGGAAGGGAATACTCGTTTTACTCTTCGGTACATAAAACTTATTCAAGAATTGATTATTTTTTAGTGGATATGAAATTAATGCCATATACAAACAATCCAACATACCACATTAGTAGCATCTCAGATCACTCTCCGTTGACATTTTCAGTAAAATTTGAGGGAATGCCGGGTAAAAAATCTTTTTGGAGGTTTAATACACATATTTTAAATGACGTGCAAGGCTATCAATATTTAAAACAACAAATGAAACTTTTTTTTGATACAAATGATACACCAGGTATTTCGCCTTCTTTATTATGGGAAACTTTTAAGGCATTTATTAGAGGAATTATAATTTCATATCAAAGTTTTCAAAATAAAAAGAATAAGACAGAACAAATGTTGTTAGAACAAGAAATCAGAGTTAGATAATGCTAAAGATTCCACGACAGGTAAACACAATAAGATAATATTACTGAAATTTAAACTTAATCGAATTTTATCAGCAAGAGTAATAAGACTATTCCAAATTACAAAACAGGAACATTTTGAGTTTGGTGACAAACCACGTAAGCTTTTAGCTCACCAATTGAAAAAACAAGAAAAGGAAAATACTATAACCAAAATTAAATCAGAGAAAGGTGAATTACTAATACTACCTAAAGATATTAATAATAGATTTGCTCAATTTTACCAAAATTTATACACATCTAAAATTAAAATAGATAGTAAAATTAAATTTTTTTTAGATAACTGTAATCTTCCAAAACTGGACCTTTTGGAACAAGAGGAACTTGGAGCTCAAATTACAATCAAAGAAATAGGTGAAACAATAAAATCGTTGAAAAATGGTAAGACTCCGGGACCAGATGGTTTTAGTAATGAATTTTATAAAAAAATTTCATGAGATAACGACCCCTTATTTATTTAATTTATACTCCCATGCTTTTAAAGAAAACAAACTACCTGACACTAACAGAATCAACTATTACGCTTATTCCAAAAAAAGATAAAGATTTAAAAGGTCCTGGCTCATACAGAGCTATATCACTTTTAAATACAGATCAGAAAATCTTAGCAAAGACTTTAGCAAGAAGATTAAGCAAATATATTAGTAAATTGATCAACCCTGATCAAACGGGGTTTATACCCAAAAGATACTCATTTAATAATTTGAGACGCCTGTTTAATATAATGTACTCGCATAAAGTAGAGGAAGAAGATATATCAATTATTTCTTTGGATGCAGAGAAAGCATTTGATCAGGTAGAGTGGCAATACTTATATAAAGTACTGCAAAAATTTAATATGGGAGAGAATTTTATAACATGGGTAAAATTATTGTATGATAAACCGATGGCAAGAATTTTAACTAACAACATGTTATCTAAAAAATGTCAACTATCAAGGGGTAATAGGCAGGGATGTGCGTTATCACCCCTGCTATTTGCCCTTATGATAGAACCCCTGGCTGAAAGTATAAGAATTCATCCGAATATTCAGGGCTATAATACCAGGGACTCAAAGAATAAAATCTCATTACATGCAGACGATATACTTTTATATATTACAAAGTCACAAACGAGCATACCAAATTTATTAAATTTAATAGAGGAATTTGGGTCTTTTTCTGGATATAGAATAAACTGGAATAAAAGAGAAATCATGACAATAAAACCTCAAGAACCTACACACTTATTGAAGTTCCCCTTTAAAATCGCAACAGAAAAATTTAAATATTTGGGTATTCAGATTACTAGAAAATATAAAGCATTATTCAACGCTAATTTTATACCTTTATTAAGTAAACTTAATACGCTGATTAAATTTTGGAAAACACTTCCTTTATCATTATTAGGTAGAATAAATGCAATAAAAATGATCTTCCTACCACAATTACTATACCTATTTCAGTCTATACCGGTATATATAACAAAATTTTTTTTTTTTAAATTAGACTCTAATATTACTAATTTTATTTGGGACTATAGATCACATAGAATTGCAAAAGAACACTTATGTAAACCAAAAGAGGTCGGGGGACTTTCACTTCCGAATTTTATGTATTATTACTGGGCAGTGCATATTAAGAATATAATTTACTGGCTGGATAGTTCTACCCAACAGACAGAATGGATAAAAATGGAGAAAGAGGATTGTCAGCCTTGTAATATAGGAACGATCCTCTTCTCCCTGAAAAAACTGAATAACACAATATATAAGAAGAACCCAATTATATATGGTACAATAAGAATTTGGAAACAAATAAAATTATCTTTAAAATTAAGAAATCTATCATTGTTAATGCTAAATAGCGAATAACCCTTTATTTAAACCATCTCTTATTGATAAGACATATAACCAATGGGAAAGTCTCGGAATTAGAAGGATCGGGGATATGTATGAAATGGGAAACCTACTATCATTCCAACAATTACAATTAAAATTTAAACTGAAAAACAACCAATATTTTAAATATCTTCAGATTTGCGATTTCATGAAAAAATATATACAAGGATATCAAAAAATAACTCCTGAATTATTGGAAGAAGCAATGAATATTGAAGCTGACTCACAAAAATTAATATCATATTTATATAATAGTATTCTAAATATAGACCTACCATCGACAGAGGTACTTAGAGAAGAGTGGGAACGGGAACTAATGATAAAAATTACGAAGGTTACATGGGAAAAGTACTTGGTATATATTCACAAATGTTCGATTAATGTAAGACATAATCTAATTCAATTTTAAATTTTACATAGATTATATTATTCAAAAACAAGATTGAACAAATTTTATCCAAATATATCCGCCATTTGTGATAAATGTCTATCCCAAAATGCAACTGTAACACACTCCTTACTTTCCTGCATAAAACTTTATAGATTTTGAAGTGATATTTTCGAAATATTTACAAAATTATTCAAGATAAGAATGGAACCTAATACTGAAATGATTATATTTGGCGTAATGGAAGATGGGAATAAATTGAACACATCTCAAAATTTATTTTTTAACTATGGTTTAATAATAGCAAAAAAATTAATACTTCAATTTTGGAAAAATACATCAATACCAACGCTTAAAATGTGGATTGCAAGTATGTTGGACACCGCACATCTTGAGGAAATGCGATTCTTCCTAATGGATAAATCAGACAAATTCATAACGAGTTGGTCTCCATTTGTCGTCTTTTTGGAATCATATGATGCAACACAATTGTAAAAAATAACTGTTTCAGGACTGGACGAGGGTTGGTCAAGATTATAAACAATGATCTCCTTACTTTTTATTTTTATTTTTTAAATTTTTTATTTATTTTTTATTTTTATGTTTTATTCTCTTTTTTCTTTCTTTTTCTCAACTTTCTTCACTCATTCGTCTTTTTTCTTTTTCTTCACACATTATATATCTCACGTCTTTCTATCCTTTACTATCTAACTTCTTTTTCTTATTCTAGTCTTTCTTTAATATAAAAAAAAAAGAAGCTGTACATAAAATGTATTATGAAAATATATATTACGCACTTTGGTGCCATATGATTGTACTTACTTCTAATAAAATAAAATGATAAATAAAATTTAAAAAAGAGATACAGTGTGGAAACAGGCCCTTCGGCCCACCAAGTCTGCACCGACAAGCGATCCCCGCACATTAACATTACCCTACACACACACTAGGGACAACTTTATATTTACACCAAGTCAATTAACCTACAAACCTGTACGTCTTTGGAGTGCGGGAGGAAACTGAAGATCTCGGCGAAAAGCCACGCAGGTCACGGAGAGAACGTACAAGGTCCATACAGACAGCACACCTAGTCAGGATTGAACCCGGGTCGCTGGGGCTGTAAGGCAGCCGCTCTACCGCTAAGCCACCGTGAAATTACAGTTTGGTTTATTGTCACGTGTACTGAGGTACAGTGAGAATCTTTTGTTGCGTGCTATCCAGTCAGCGAAAAGACAATACAAGATTACAATCGAGCCATTTAAAGTGTATAGATACATGATAAGGGAATAATGTTTAGTGCAAGGTAAAGGCAGCGAAGTCCGATCAAGGATAGTCCGAGGGTCACTAATGAGATAGATAGCAGTTCAGGATTGCTCTCTGGTCATGGTAGAATGATTCACTTGCCTGATAACAACTGGGAAGAAACTGTCCCTGAAACTGTCCCTAAAATGCAAACTGGTCCTTACATTTTATTCTATGTGATTGAGATTGGATAAAGACACAACTACTAACTACGTAATGAATGTACACAAAATTGCTGGGGAAACTCAGCGGGTGCAGCAGCATCTATGGAGCGAAGGAAATAGGCGACGTTTCGGGCCGAAACCCTTCTTCAGACTGATGGGGGGTGGGGGGGGGGGAAAGAAAGAAGGAAAAGGGGAGGAGGAGGAGGAGCCCGAGGGCAGGCGGATGGGAGGGTGGGAGGAGACAGCTAGAGGGTTAAGGAAGGGGAGGAGACAGCAAGGGCTAGCCAAATTGGGAGAATTCAATGTTAATGCCATAAGGACGCAAGGTCCCCAGACGGAATATGAGGTGCTGTTCCTCCAATTTCCGCTGTTGCTCACTCTGGCAACGGAGGAGACCCAGGACAGAGAGGTCGGATTGGGAATGGGAGGGGGAGTTGAAGTGCTGAGCCACCTACGTAATGAAGTTGAGGCACAAGCACCTAGAGATGCTGATTTACAAAACGGTCCAGCCTCACATTACATAATGAAATATTTTTGTTGTGTAGTGTGTCTGCTGAATTGCAGCATATTTTGTAAACTGTCTGCTTCCCCGATAGATGCTATGTTTATCTAAATTACATTACTTCTGTGGCAGAATGAAAGCTAGTGTTTGTAAAAGATTCACCGTTATACTGCAAGAGCATCAAAGTATAGTATCCTTGGTAATGAGTGACTTATGGAACTTCATGTCCTCCTTTTCCACTACAGCATTAACACTAGATCCTCAATTCTGTGTTTGTAAAAATACCTGAACATTAAAACGTTATTGTGATCCAATCATGAGCATTTACAGTATTCTGTAGTTCTACTTAATTATGAATGGTTATACCTTTCCCCTGTCCCTTAATGGATCCTCTCAGAGTTTAAATATGGGCACTCAAGCTACCCTTTTGAACATTACTATCTCTGTATCACCAGGTGAAAAAATATTCAGTTATATGAATGGATGAAACTGAAGTATGGGAATTTAATTGGTGTTGGCTTCATTCTTTGTCATTTCTTGATTAGGTTATTATTCTGAAATAAAGTTGCAACAATGAAAGTAAAGTAAGTGAGCTTCACATGTCTACACCAATACAAGCTCTGCTCTGCTGCGGTCCTGATCTTTTATTTTTCATTTAATTTCATTTAGTTCCTCATTTCATTTCACACGAGTCATTCAAGCAGTTTTTGTTGGGTTATTGAACGAAAAACTATTGATCCGTTAGCCAATTCTCTTGTTATTTAACTATTTAAAGTCCTCTGTTTCTTCCTTGCCCACAGAGCCAGCTAATTTCCCTCTACCAACACTTTTGCATACATACAGCCATACGATAGAATAAACAACACAACACACAATAGAGTCCAACATAAAACATCCCCACACAGCAGAATCAAAATGTTTCCCACTGTGAGGTAAGGCACCAAAGTCAGTCATCTTCCTCTGATGTTCCTGATGTTCACCCGTGGACGGAGCCTCTGGAGCCCTCCACAGTCGCCGCTCAGGCCCGCTCGCTGGGATGATGGAACTCCGACGTCGGAATGGGAGGCCAACCTTAGCGGCTTGGACCTCTGAATCGGCCACTTTCCACCGGAGTCAGCGGCTCCCGACGTCCCTAGGCCGCGCCGGGCGGAGATTCATGCTGGCAGCCCTCAGCAAAGGGCCCCATGGACTCCGCGATGTTGCTCAGAGCCGCACACGCTGGGAGCTCCGCGAACCACAGCTCTGCGATCTTTGAGCAGTGGGCCCAATGCTCCGGAGCTCCAAACGGCGATCCAGGTAGGTATCGCCCGCTCCGCGGTGAATCCAGAGCCACGCCGCCATTGCCGAAGCTCTGGTCCAGTCCCCAGTAGGAAAGGCCTCTCCGATCTAGTGGTAGGCCGTAAGGAGGGGGGCAAGGACGCGACTCGGAGAAATAGTCGCATCCTCGCCAGGAAGTGACTGGGAAACGGTTTCCCCCTTACCCTACCCCTACCCCCCTCCCCCACATAGAAAAACTAAAGTATCCCCAAAACAAATTATTTAGACAAACTAAAATAAGAAAAGATAGAAAATTGACGGACAGGTTGCAGGCAGAGGCTGCCTTCATTGCGGCACCCCTAGTAGATATGCAGTTTATAAAGACAGCCAATTAATTACTGCCTGTTTTCACTGTTGACTTTTAGTGATCCATGGTTACATGCAATTGCAGGTTTGTGCATCACTGTAATCGGTTATAGGATGACAAAGCATTTTGCTTTTAATTTAGGAATCCTAACTGAGTTAATTGTGTATAATTAATTTAACCTTTTCTCACTAAATAATTGGTAAAATGACTTCAAAATTACAGCACAAATTTACTGCCTGATGAAATTATATGTAGGAATTAACAATATTGAAATTCTACTATTCTACTTAAAGCACAAAGTAAAACAAAACTGTGGTGGACGTCTTGGAATGACCTTGTTTATAGTAATTTCCTCGTTTCTTGAGGATGTTACTGTAAAAATACAAATGATGGAGAGAGCCCAATAAAAATGTATATTCTATGAAGAAATTTCTTTTGAACAGATGAGTCTCACACTCAGTATACCAAAGGCTACAAAACATGCTTCCACATCCTGCTGAGATTTACCATTGTCAAGTGGAAGTGTGACCTTTTCTGCTATCCACGGAGAGCACAAGTGCGCGGCCAGGGTAAATAGTCTTCAAAAGGCTGCAAGGAGTAGCACACCTACATTTCCATTATGAGAAAATTCTACCCCTGAAATTGCGCAGCTTGGATGACTTCCTGCGTGCAGGCTGAGATAAGAAAGACAATTGTTCTTGCGTCACAGTCGATTGGTTCAGTGCAGGAAAATCATAGTAGCTTTCCTCTGAGAGAGAAAAAAAAATGTTTAGAGATCTCAAATCAAACAGAATGAGCAATAATTCTGACTATCAGGTAAAGTGGACAGTCTTAGAAGACAATGTTTTGACTTCCTTTTTTTAAAACTGAGAATTATTTCTATCTATACTTTGTCAGACTTTGTATGGTATCATTAGGTCCAACTGTGTATTTTCCTGACTACTGTTTTGTAGTATCTGTCTAAATTTTGGTACAGAAGCAATAGGTTTAATAATATGATTGGACACGCTATAACAAAAAAGAAGAACCCTACATCAAATATGTTTGAAAAAAAATTGGAAATATTATTATTTTGGACTGCAAAATGTTGGGACATTTCTCACATTTGCCTTCTTCATAATACAGTAAACCCTCATTATAACAGATCATAGAGGGGGAACGGTGTCTGTTATTGCCAATTTTCCACTATAACCGAGTACGGTATTATCATTGTACGTCATTGAAACAAAGACTGCAGACGATCGTTAATGCACAAAAGGACACAAAGTGCTGGAGTGACTCAGCAGGTTAGGCAGCATCTCTGGGGAACATGGATAGGTGACATCGGGACTCTTTTTCAGACTGAATCAGTCTACTAAGTTACTTCAGCACCGTCATTTCACCTTAAAACTAGGCGCCAATGAAGCAGACGCACACCAGTGAGCCCTTCTTCACCCTCTGAGTGATGCGGCTGTTGTTGTGGCTCACGTTGTAGCCCCTGGGGACAGTGTTTTCTTCAGGCCGCTGTTACTGACAGACCGTGGGGCTCCCTCCCCCCTCACCTGCTGCTCCTTCCTGCCGGCCGTCATTTTGTCCGCTACCCGGTCCATATCCGCTTCCGCCTCCCTCTCCCAGGGTGGAGCGTGTCTGCGACTCCAGGGGGGAAAGAGGAGCAGGCAGCAATGGGGAAGGGAGTGTCCGAGTGGAGGAGAACAACTGGAGGTGGAGGAGGAAGGGACGGCGATGGAGCGGGGAGCGGACAAAGCAATGGCCCACAGGAAGAAGCAGCAGCTGGTGAGAGGAGAGGGAGCCCCATGGTGACTGAGCATGTCCTGTAGGTGGCATCGGTCTGAAGAAAGCGCTGTCCCCAGGAACTACAACGTGAGCCACAACAACAGCCGCATCAACCGGAACTTGTGGTGGATGAAGAAGGGCTCGCTGGTGCATCTTGGCCATTTGTTTATGGTATCTTTACACATTAAGCAATTTCAACTTAATTCTTTAAATTAATTACTTATTTGCAGCATAACAAATAATTACTTATTTGCAGGCAGCACAATAGAGAGAACAGACAATTCTCAGGTTGTGCTGGATAATGACAAGAAAAATATGTGGATCCATAAGGATCTGTGAAGCCAGAGGATTAGGAAACTTTAATAGGACAACAGAAGGAAATAAAACGGGCAATACGGGCTGAAAAGATGAAGTACGAGGGGAAGCTGGCCAGGAATGTAAGGAAGGACAGTAAAAGCTTATTTAGATATGTTAAGGGAAAAAGAACAGCAAAGTCAAATGTGGATCCCTTGAAGGCAGACACGGGTGAAATTATTATGGTGAACAAGGAAAAGGCAGAAGAGTTGAACAGGTACTTCGGATCTGTCTTCAATAAGGAACACAAACAATCTCCCAGAAGTACTGGAGGGCAGAGGATCTAAGGGAGTAGAGGAACTGAAATAAATTCTCATTAGGCAAGAAATAGTATTGGGTAGGCTAATGGGACTGAAGGATGATAAATCCCCTGGGCCTGATGGTCTGCATCCCAGGGTCCTCAGGGAGGTGGCTCTAGAAATAGTGGATGCAATGGTGATATTTTCCAATGTTCAATAGATTCAGGATCAGTTCCTGTGGATTGGAGGATAGCTAATGTTATCCCACTTTTCAAGAAAGGAGCGAGAGAGAAAACGGGGAATTACAGACCAATTAGCATGACTTCGGTGGTGGGAAAGATGCTGGAGTCAATTATTAAAGAGGTAATAATGGGGCATTTGGATAGCAGTAAAAGGATTAGTCCAAGTCAGCATGGATTTATGAAAGGAAATTCATGCTTGACTAATCTTCTGAAATTTTTTGAGGATGTGACAAGTAAAATGGATGAAGGGGAGGCGGTGGATGTAGTGTATCTAGACTTTCAGAAAGGCTTTGATAAGGTCCCGCATGGGAGACTGGTGACAAAAATTAGAGCACATGGTATTGGGGGTAGGGTGTTGACATGGATAGAAAATTGGTTGGCAGACAGGAAGCAAAGAGTAGGAGTGAACGGGTCCTTTTCAGAATGGCAGGCAGTGGCAAGTGGAATGCCACAAGGCTCGGTGTTGGGGCCGCAACTGTTGACCATATATATTAATGATTTGGAAGAGGGAATTAGGAGCAACACTAGCAAGTTTGCAGATGACACACAGCTGGGTGGCAGTGTGAACTGTGAAAAGGATGTTAGGAGGTTGGACAGGTTGAGTGAGTGGGCAGATGCATGGCAGATGCAGTATAATATAGATAAATGTGAGGTTATCCACTTTGGGGCAAAAACAAGGGGGCAGATTATTATCTCAATGGGATTAGGTTAGGTAAGGGGGAGGCACAGTGACACCTGGGTGTCCTTGTACACCGGTCACTGAAAGTTGGCGTGCAGGTACAGCAGGCAGTGAAGAAAGCTAATGGAATGTTGGCCTTCATAACAAGAGGATTTCAGTATAGGAGTAGAGAGTTTCTTCTGCAGTTGCATAGGGCTCTGGTAAGACCACGTCGGGAGTATTGTGTACAGTTTTGGTCTCCTAATTTGTGGAAGGACATCCTTATGGTTGAGGCAGTGCAGCGTAGGTTCACGAGATTGATCCCTGGGATGGTGGGACTGTCATATGAGGAAAGATTGAAAAGACTAGGCTTGTATTCACTGGAGTTTAGAAGGATGAGGGGGTATCTTATAGAAACATATCAAATTATAAAAGGACTGGACAGGCTAGATGCAGGAAAAATATTCCCAATGTTGGGCGAGTCCAGAACCAGGGGCCACAGTTTTAGAATAAAGGGGAGGCCATTTAGGACTGAGGTGAGAAAGAACTTTTTCACGCAGAGAGTTGTGAATTTGTGGAATTCCCTGCCACAGTGGGTAGTGGAGGCCAAATCACTGGATGGATTTAAGAGAGAGTTAGATAGAGCTCTAGGGGCTGGTGGAATCAAGGGATATGGGGAGAAGGCAGGCACGGGTTACTGATTGGGGATGATCAGCCATGATCACAATGAATGGCGGTGCTGGCTCGAAGGGCCGAATGGCCTCCTCCTGCATGTATTTTCTATGTTTCTTTGTTTCATAACCATGCACAGAGATAAGCATTATGAAATTGTGAAGAAACTCATCCCCTGTTTGATGGTACTAACTGCACTGATGAGTCACCAGACTGTGCTCTGCTTCTGAAATGTATTCTATTGAAGTCAATAGAGCAGAATTCTGGAAGCAAAGTATAAGGTACTGACACCCATAATGAAACATGCTTTTCATTTCTAGTTGGGCATGAATTTCTAGCCACAAAAATATTAGTCAAAGACCAAAGCAAAACATGGATTGAAACTATTTTCAAATGAATAATTTTGAAAGTTGCAATTTTCCAAGCATAACACTTGGAAGTAACTAATCAAAAGTGTCTTGATTGTCTAATCAAAAGTATTTTTAGTGTTTTGATTTAGAAACATAGAAACATAGAAAATAGTTAAATTGCCAGCATAATTTCTGTCATTGGATTATTTAGCACAAAAGACTGCAATATTCTAATTGTTTTTATATTCAGTGCAAATAGAATTTATACAATTTCTGCTTTCTTGGTGTTGGTTTTAAAAACATTTTATAAAAGATGGCCCAACCTCACATTGCTAAATTTTGGGAATTTCTGCTAATTTTACTAGCCTCCAGATTGAGGAGATTCCAAAATTAAAATTTACATTTATTGGCATTAGGCTACTCTGAATGTCCCCTGGTATGTTGGTAAGTGGTAGAATCTGTGGGTGTTGGGAGAGTTGATGAGAATGTGAGGAGCACAAAATGGGAGTGGTGTAAATGGGTGAATGGATAATGGTCAGCATGGACTTCGTGTGCCAAAGGACCTGGGACTAACCTTTCTGTCCTGGGCCTCCTCCATTGTCAGTGAGGCCAAACACAAATTGGAGGAACAGCAACTCATATTTCGCTTGGGCAGCTTACAACTTAACTGTATGAATATTGATTTATCTAACTTCAAGTAACCTTTGCATCCAGTCTCTCATTGCCCCTCTCCACACCCTAGTCGTTGTACTAGTTTCACTGTCATCTTGGTGAATTTCGCTATCTGTGCATTTCGTTATCACCAAGCCCACAATGGTCATCGTTACTTTTTTGCGTATCTTTCATTCATTTGTTCTCTATCTTTCTATATCACCATCTATATCTCTCATTTCCGTTTACTCTGCCATTCAGTCTGAAGAAGGGTCTCGACCCGAAACATCACTTATTCCTTTTCTCCAGGGATGCTGCCTGACCCGCTAAGTTACTCCAACTTTTTGTGTCTATCTTCGAGCCATAGGACCTGTTCCAGTGCTTATATGACTATGACAATCTCTGTCTGTCAGAGATAGCTTCTCTGATACAAACTGCTCCATTTCAGTCTCATTACTTGTTGGAATTTTTTGAAAGAACCATTTTATGATGCATTTGCTTTTAGTTTAATGTTAGCAATCATACGCAACTTTGCTATTAAAATAAAATTTCCTGTATTTAATTGTGCCAATGGCTCAAGGCTCATAACATTTAAATGCAAAACAAACTGCACATTATAAGCAGAAGAATGCCAATCCAATCTGGCATGGATTCCCTGAGCAACAACACTTGAGGGCACATTTTCAAGCTATGGTTTCCAAGCACAGCACCCCTTTAACTTGTATTACCTTGTCCTTTGCCTGGAATCCATTGTGTTCCTGAAGCCCAACATGTCACATAATGAGGATTTGACTGTTTTCAGTCCAATGAAAAGTCCCCAAAAAGTCTCAAATGCAAAATCACCCATTTCCTTATTATTGAAAAAAACCTCACTGATAAATGTCAACCATGTAGAATTTGCATTCCAATTCATTGTTTTAAGTATGGGTCATGTATGTCCAAATATTGAAATGGTGACCAACCAATCTTATTCATTTGTGGGGTGCTTTGATTTGAGAAACAAAAACTACTTGTGATGCTGCAACGGATTTTAGGCAATAGACTTTAGAGATACAGTGTGGAAACAGGCCCTTTGTCCTACTGAGACCTGCTGACCGGCAATAACCCTGTATAGTAGCGCTATCCTACATACTAGGGACAATTTACAATTAACATAGCCAATTAACCTACAAACCTGTACATCTTTGGAATGCAGGAAGAAATCTGGAGCACCTGGAGATAACCCATACCATCATAGGGCGAACGTACAAACTCTGTACAGACTGCACCCATAGTCAGGATCGAACCCGGGTCTCTGGCCCTGCAAGGCAGCAACTCTACCATTGCACAGCCGCCAAGGAGTGGAATGTTTTGTTGAAGATATAATTAAGCAGAAGTCCAATGTCATCTATCATTGTTATTATTTCCCATTATGCTTACAGAGACTCATAGTTGATATACTTTGAGTTTCTTTACACAATTAAAAATACCCAATTTTTACTGAAAACGAATGAAATCTGAAGTTAACAAATAATAATTGAAAAAGATCAAGGGTTAAGTAAGGCATAACTATCATCTGAACTGTTGCCAAGTTATCTGTGGATCCATTCAATGCCAGCTAATATTTTGGATAAATAATCTTTTTGAATCAACTGTTCAAAGCTTTAAAATTGACCTTTTTGCCATTGTTATTTCAATCCATACCACAAGGAACACTTTCAATATTTTGGGAGGGTAGGGACTCGGAAATACTTTAAATATGGGACCTTGTTTCCCCAGCCATTTCCATCCTAACCTGCCTACGAATACATTTGTCTTACCGAATTTATCTCCTTCAGCAATATTTCTCTCCTCATGAAAGGAACGAAGCCATAATTGTTTGTCTGCAAGATTCTTTGCAAAGAAAAGTCTACATTGGTCTTCAAAAAGCTTGTTTCTAAGTTTGAAAGCATATTTGACTCGACTGTCAAATTCCTCGTCGACCCCATCAAGCACATCTTCCACCATGCCGGTTTCTATGTAGATTCTTTCTTTGTAGTAAAGTATGTGGCGACGTATCATGTCCTGTCAAGTATGCCAAAGCGCAACTGTTAATCCTATTACCAGTTTTAATTATTAAGCTATTATATCAATAACCAACTAAGATAGAAACAATCGGTATTCACAGCAATTATTTGTTGTGCTGAAGTTCAAGCCAGAAGGTTGAGCATTATTTCTTAGGGACCATTATACTCGACAGCAGCAAAACATGTAGAAAAATGTGGCAAAAGAAATAGGGTCAATGTGTAGTACCTCATTTTCCATTTGGGCTCATTGCAGCCTTTTGGTTCAATATAGAATTTAATGGTTTCAGGTCGCATCATTTCTTGATCTGTATCAATCATCCATCTGTAATATTAGCTTATACCCACATGAATTATGACTAACATCCATAATTGGGTTGACAAGTGGCAAATGTGGTGCATTAATGCTCAATATATAAGTAAGTCATGTAATATAAAAGAAAATGATGTAATTATGTGTACACATAATGCAAGCAGCAACTACGTGGGTGTCTTGTTGTTAGTCCTTAATAAAGAACATACTCTTTTTTGAAGCACCTGGTGTGCTAAAAACATGGTCCCAAGAGTTTCCAAAATGGCAACAAGATCAGCACCACAAGGGACAATAAAAGAAAGCAGCTATCATTGCACCTCCTGGATTGTTTGCATCATGGAGCTCTGGAAAATCTCTGCAACTACAAAATGAAAGTTACAGAAACTGCAGGAAATCTCTGAAAACTACTGAATGCAGGCTCAATGGGTTGCATGTAAGGAACCGATTGTAGATAGGGAGGCTGCCGATCTTCTTGATGGCCCTTTATCTTTGGAGGAGTTGACTCGTGCATTGCATCAGCTCAGGAGGGGTAAGTCCCCCAGGCTGGATGGGCTGACGGTAGAGTTTGTAAGAGCCTTCTGGGGTATCCTGGGGGGTGATTACATGTTGGTTCTGGGGGAGAGCCTGGCGACCGGGGAGATGCCCCTCTCGTGGCGTAGAGCAGTTGTTGTCCTGCTGCCCAAGAAGGGGGAACTCCGCTTGTTGGAAAAACTGGCGCCCGGTCTCTCTCCTATGCACAGAGTATAAAGTTTTTGCACGGGCGATGGCAAATCGCCTGGGCTCCGTGCTGTCTCAATTGATTCACCATGACCAGTCCTATACAGTCCATGGCCGGTCCATCCAGGATAACATCCACCTGGTTAGAGACCTGATTCATCTAGCACAGGGTACTGGTCAGTCAGCTGCTTTTCTGTCTCTTGATCAGGAGAAGGCTTTTGATAGGGTAGAGCATGAATACCTTTTCGGGACGTTGCAAGCGTTTGGATTTGGACCGTGTCCGCCTTTTGTATGCCTTGTGAAGGTTAATGGTGCGTTGTTGGCTCCCTTTCATTTTGGGAGGGGGGGTCCGTCAGGGGTGCCCCATGTCAGGTCAGTTGTACTCGGTCTGTGTGGAGCCGTTCCTGTGTCTTCTTCAGAGGAGGTTGACAGGCCTGGCCCTACCTGGCCCGGGGGTGGAGTTGGTTCTTTCGGCGTATGCCGATGATGTACTCCTTATGTTCACCGATCCTGGTGACCTGTGGAGGACGCGTGATTGCCAGAAGATTTTCTCGGCTGCATCTTCTGCCAGGATTAATTGGAGCAAGTGCTCTGGACTTTTAGTGGGTCAGTGGCAGGTGGACTCCCTGCCAGAGGAGATGGCAATGTTTGCGTGGAGCACCACGCACCTCCTCTATCTGGGAGTGTACCTGAGTCCTACTGAGGATGCTTGACCGTCAAACTGGCAGGAATTGGAGACGAAAGTGGTTGCCAGGCTGGGGCGCTGGTCAGGCCTGCTTGGAGTTCTTTCTTTTCAGGGAAGGGTATTGGTCATAAACCAGCTGGTGGCCTCCATGTTATGGTACCGGCTGGCTACTCTTCTCCCGCCTTCCATTTTTGTAAATGCTTTACAGAAGAAACTGGTGGACTTCTTTTGGGCAAATAGGAAGCACTGGGTTTCCGCAGCAGTCCTGAGTCTCCCGTTAGAGGAGGGCGGCCAGTCCTTGGTATGCGTGCGTACCCAGGTGGCGGCTCTCCGTCTCAGGACTCTGCGGAGGTATATGTATATAGAGAACCCCCCCAGATGGCACGCTTTGGCCACGTATTTTTTCCGACGGGGTCGTTGTCTAAGGGGGGTCTCGCGGCTCCCGGTGGCAGGCATCAGTCGACCCGCCCTAAGGGGCTTGCCTGTTTTCTACCGGGATGTGTTAAGTGTAAGGAATCTGGTTGTTTTCAGCCAGCGTGTAGCTCCACGAGGGGAGGGGGATGTTGCGGCTGCGGGAGTGGCCGGTCCTCACCCAATCATAGCGGGTGTCGAGGAAAGGCGTGTGCCTAGAGTGGTTTTGAATGAGCTTTTACCCGCTCCGTCAGATCTGCTCATCGGGCCTCGGCTCCGGGATATTTCTCGGGCACCGGCTCCACTTAACCTGAGCCGCCTTTCTGAGATGATTAGCGTGACGCGAAGAGACGCTCACTGTATAGAATGTTCCTGCACATTCTGCACCTCCTTGCCTTCGTCTCCCGTCCCGACACACCATGGCGGACGGTGTTACCACCTGAAGGTGGGGAAGGCCCCCAGTGGGGGGTCCCTCTACAAGGGAGTTGTTCCCCCTTTACATTGGGGACCTGGGGTGGAGAGTGCTGCACAGAGCGGTGGCATGTAACAAACTTTTGAGTCGGTTCACGGGCTCGTCCGCTACTTGTATTTTCTGTGGCGTGGAAGAGACCGTGTTCCACGCTTATATGGAGTGTGAGAGGCTACTGCCCCTGTACCAATGTCTGAAGGGGTTGTTCCTAAAGTTCTGGTTGCATTTTAGTCCTACGATTCTTGTGTTTGGACACAAGGCAGGGTGTGGGGAGAGCCAAGTGGGGGGGGGGTGAGGGGTTGCTCCTGGGCCTGGCCAAGATGGCCATTCGCGGGTCCAGGCAGCAGGCGGTCGATGGTCAGGCTAGAGTCGGCTGCCTGCCCCTCTTTCGGGCCTACATCCGTGCACGTGTCCCTGGAGAGGGAACACGCGGTGTCCACGGGGACTTTGGAGGTCTTCCGTGGGCGCTGGGGTTGAGAGTATTGTGAACAATGATTTGTAATGTTATTTTATAATGACACTTGATATAATGTAATTTCTTTTTTTTGTTTATGACTTTGATCTGTTGTAATATTTGTTGTGTCGAATAAAGTCTTGGAATTTAAAAAAAAAAAAAAAAAAGAGAGAGAAGCAGAGAGTGCTGTAACGATCATACATCCCAGCTGCTGTAATTCTTCAATCTGCACTAACTGCTTTCAAAGTTAAGAAATATAGCCACGCAGGCAGTGCTAGTATGCAATACAAAGGTGAAGCAGTAAAGTACCAACTCACTGGAGACTAGAGTTCAGGGCAAGAAAAAAAAACTATCTACTTAAGCATTGGAGACTCCTCAGAGTGTATGACAAAGTGTGTGGTTCATTCACACCCTGCCCGGAAGGAATGGTGATATCTTTTCATCTTGACGTGGAAGAGATGTACTGAGAATGTCCAATGATTAAATGTTGAATCAAGGGACTAAAAAAAAGCAATTTCGTACATAGATTAAGCTCTGGAGCATATTATTTACCTACTAGCTTAATAGCTCTGCAGAGAGCTGACAAGGTAATACAGAGACAACATTTTAACCCATAAATGTTTGAGATAGCAGAGAGTTATAAATTTGGAATAGGCACCAGCACAAAATGAGAGAAACAATGAATGATTGCACATAGGCCTACCAATGCACTGCAACCTTGGAGATTTTACAGATCATATACATGGAGACAATTAAAGAGAGGTTAAAAAGGTGAAAGAATCCAATTAAAGCTGTTAAAACAAATCTCCTAATTACTTTCAGAGAGATAGCAACCAGAAATGCAGATATATTGAGAAATAGCAGACACAATGACCAGAAAGAATGCCTCAAAATGAAAAAAGGACAGTGTATTTCACTCGTGCTAACATTAAGTGGGATGAAATTCTGTTTGCTATAAACCTTAATGTCAAGCTGGTAGCTGAACTATTATAACTTACTTGTGTTTTGTATCTAGCCCATTGGGTAATGTGTAAATGATGAAGAGGGCAGAACCAAGCCAAATCCAGGCATATCACCAAGGGTGAGTGCGTGCTGTTTGAAGAAGCTTTCCACTTATATCGTAGTCAGTCTATACCTGAAAAATCATGCACAGGCAGCCCAAGGTTTTCCAGCCATTGAATTAATGGAAAGACATGGGGAGGAATGCAATTTTAAGTTATACAATGCAGGTGTGCATCAAGAATGATAACTCAGAAAATTTTAAGTGAATATGTTTGAGATGGTAATAGAAAATGGAATTTAAGATTAGCTGCCAAACTTACAGACTCAAAATATGAAGGAGAAGCAGGAGAAGAGGATTGAGTATTAGTTTCAAAGGTAGGAATGGTCTAAAGGGCCTGTCCCACTTGGGTGTTATTTGCACGTCATTTATGCGTCACGAAGCACGACACAACATCATTTACGCATCATGCACGCATCGTAACGCGCACCTGACATGCGCATGGCGTACATTACGCATGCATGGCGCGTGGTGTGACGTGGTGGCGTAGGCAGTGACGCGCGGTTGCGCACGCCGCCCCAGGATTTTGAGATTTGTTTTAACAGCTTGAATTGGATTCTTTCACCTTTTTGACCTCTCTTTAATTGTCCTAATTTATATGATCTGTAAAATCTGTATATCACGTGCGTGACGCGCAAATGACGCCCAAGTGGGACAGGCCCTTTAGGAGCAACAAATGTTGTCATGATAGTAAAGAAGATTGTTCAATGCCACAAATGTGGTGGAAATTAGATTAAAAGGTTGGAATTAAATAGTGTTATCTTCAAAAGAGTTAGTTTGGCATTGGAGCAGTTAATCATTTATCCATAGACTCAGAGAGGTATAACGTGAAAACAGGCCATTCTGCTGACTGAATCCATGCTAATCACCAACACTGACCCATTGATCATAGAGTTATAAAGCATGGACACTGGCTATTCAGCCCGCGACATCCACGCTTATCTGTAAGCACCCATCATCCAACACTTATCCTGTAGCCTCCTGTGCCTAGGTGATCCAAATGCTTGTGTAGACACTTATGGGCCTGTCCCACTTACGTGACTTTTTTTGGGGACTTCCGGCACCCGTCATAGGTCGTTGCAGGTCGGCGAAAATTTTCAACGTTGAAAATTCAGCGGCGACCAGAAAGACGCTACGACTCTTTGGGCGACTGAGGAGACTACTCACGACTATACAGGCGACTCGTCACGGGGTGAAGCCTGTACGGTTGTGAATAGTCACCCAAAGAGTCGTACCTTTTTCTGGTTGTCGCTGGATTTTCGACATTGAAAATTTTCGGTGACCTGTAACAACCTATGATGGGTGCCGGCAGTCGCCAAAAAAGTCATGTAAGTGAGACAGGCCCATTAGGCATCAAATACCTGCTCTATATTAATGGTAACTTTCACAATAACTTCACCTTCCCCTTCACTGAGTTCTCCAATTCTAAGGCATGTTTCTTTTCTGAACACCAATAAAAAAAAAATATTTATGACTTCACTTATAATTTCTGGCCCTTCACTGAGTTCTACAATTCTAACTCATGCTTCTTTTGTGAATACCGATAAAATGTTTTTATTTATGACCTCTCTGCAAGGATACCAAGATAGGAGGTGTTGTGGATAATGAAGAGGATTTCCAAAGTCTACAGAGTGATTTAGGCCATTTGGAAAAATGGGCTGAAAGATGGCAGATGGAGTTTAATGCTGATAAATGTCAGGTGTTACACCTTGGCAGGACAAATCAAAATAGGACGTACATGATAAATGGTAGGGAATTGAAGAATACAGTTGAACAGAGGGATCTGGGAATAACCGTGCATAGTTCCTTGAAGGTGGAATCTCATATAGATAGGGTGGTAAAGAAAGCTTTTGGTATGCTAGCCTTTATAAATCAGAGCATTGAGTATAGAAGCTGGGATGTAATGTTAAAATTGTACAAGGCATTGGTGAGACCAAATCTGGAGTATGGTGTACAATTTTGGTCGCCCAATTATAGGAAGGATGTCAACAAAATAGAGAGAGTACAGAGGAGATTTACTAGAATGTTGCCTGGGTTTCAACAACAAAGTTACAGAGATAGGTTGAATAAGTTAGGTCTTTATTCTCTGGAGCGCAGAAGGTTAAGGGGGGACTTGATAGAGGTCTTTAAAATGATGAGAGGGATAGACAGAGTTGATGTGATCAAGCTTTTCCCTTTGAGAATAGGGAAGATTCAAACAAGAGGACATGACTTCAGAATTAAGGGACAGAAGTTTAGGGGTAACATGAGGGGGAACTTCTTTACTCAGAGAGTGGTAGCGGTGTGGAATGAGCTTCCAGTGGAAGTGGTGGCGGCAGGTTCGTTGGTATCATTTAAAAATAAATTGGATAGGCATATGGATGAGAAGGGAATGGAGGGTTATGGTATGAGTGCAGGCAGGTGGGACTAAGGGAAAAAAGTTGTTCGGCACGGACTTGTAGGGCCGAGATGGCCTGTTTCCGTGCTGTAATTGTTATATGGTTATATGGTTATAAATTGCTCCTGCTGCCAACATTGGCCCCTACTCTTTCTCAGGTTATTGTTTTGTCCATAATATACTGACAAAAATGCCTTCAAATTTGCCTTAATCCTGACAACTAGTGATATTTTGTAACTTACCTTTGCCTTCCTAATTTCCTTTTTAAGTATCTCCCTGCACTCATAATGCCCTTGATGGGCCTGCTCTATCTTTAGTTATCCATACATACCACCTTCACACATATCGTGTTCAAAGATGGGTCATGATTGAACCCAGCTAATTGCAGTTCAATTAGCTGTGCCATTGTGCTGCCCTTATATACTGTAGAACAAAAATAGTTGTGGATCCAGTGAGTAGGAGGTGAAATTGTTGGCTTGAAGCAGATGGGGAAATCATTGAAAGAGCTCATTACATTGAGAGGGGGTGGTGGTTGACGAGGTGGCTATGACGAGCAGGTTGTGGGCACTACATGGGTGAGTTGAATTGCTAGAGTGTGTTCTGAGAGAATATTGAGTTCATCAGACTAAAGCAATATGAGGGCTAGAAACTGACGAGTCAAAGAGGCAGAGAGAGAGAGAGAGTCAGGTAAGGTGACGTAATGTGGATAACCTCAAACATGGACGCTTAGTGTGAAGAAAATCCAACGTTTATGTTCAGAGTAAGGATGAAGTTAAATGTTCTAATGCAAGTACTGGTCCATATATACAAGAACTCTGTGGCAAGCCTAGATGAATATGTCTCTGCCGATACTGACTTCATCAGCAAGTGTGCTGTGGACTGCATACCGAAAAGATGATATATGTGTTCCTCAAACGATGATCTGCGAGGTCCATTGCCAAATGAAGTTTAAGTCTACAGCATTTAAGTCAAATGATTCCCAAGTAATGCAAGAAATCTATCCATGACCTTTGCAGCGCCATTAAGGATGCCGAGAGGGAATTCTCAGCATGGAGGCCTAAGGCAATGATCTGGATATCCATAGATTGTGGCAATGCTTGCACACTATAACGCCCCCTCTCTCTCTCAATGTCAGCAAGACAAAGGAGCCAGTTACCAACTTTAAAAACCATGGTGGAGCACACAGGCTCAAAACAACATCAATGGTGTCGAAGGGAAAATAGTAGAGAGCTTCAGGTTCCTTGGCATTAATATTGCAAATGATCTGTTATGGACCAATCACATTGATGCGACAGCCAAGGAGGCACACCAACACCTCTACTTCTTGGTGAGTGTGGAAATTTGACGACTTCAATGACTCTCACAAAATCTCATCTTTAATGAATCATAGAAAGCATACACTGCTTAGTTTTGGAAGAGCTCTGTCTAAGAGATTGTAAAGAATTGCAGATGGGGGAAGGGGAAAAGAGGAGGAACAAAGGAGGACCCAGCGTGGGGGGACCACTGTAAGGTGTGGCGGGGAGGGGGTGGGGTCGAAGAGAACAAAGGTAACCTGGCACGGGATACTTTGTAACTTTGACAGCGCCGTTTATGTGGCGCCTATTGCATACCTTGTGAATGCCAGCAAAGAATCTCACTGTGACTTGTCATATGTGAAAATAGAGTATTCCATTCCAATGTAAGTAAGTACGTTTTATTTACATAGCACATTTAAATCAACTCGTGTTGAAACCAAAGTGCTGTACATAGATAAATTGGGTTACCATATATTCATACAAAATAAAAAGAGAAAAGACACAACACACTATAGAATTTAACATGAAATGCCCCCCCACAGCGGAATCAACATTTTCCACTGTGAGGGAAGGCAGTAAAAAGTCCAGTCCTCTTCCTCTGTGTTCATCCGTGGTCGGGGCCTATTTGAGGCCTCCGCAGTCGCCGCAGTCTCCGCAGCGGAGGCCCGATGTTTCAGGCCCTCTTGCCTGGATGATGGAGCTCCAGCTCCGGAGAGAACACTCTTAGCATCATTGGAGTTCTGAATCTGAAAGGCTGGGTGAGTGGGCAAATGTTTGGCAGATGCAGTATAATGTGGATAAATGTGAGGTTATCCATTTTGGTGGCAAAAACAGGAAAGCAGACTATTATCTAAATGGTGGCCGACTAGGAAAAGGGGAGATGCAGCGAGACCTGGGTGTCATGGTACGCCAGTCATTGAAAGTAGGCATGCAGGTGCAGCAGGCAGTGAAGAAAGCGAATGGTATGTTAGCTTTCATAGCAAAAGGATTTGAGTATAGGAGCAGGGAGGTTCTACTGCAGTTGTACAGGGTCTTGGTGAGACCACACCTGGAGTATTGCGTACAGTTTTGGTCTCCAAATCTGAGGAAGGACATTATTGCCATAGAGGGAGTGCAGAGAAGGTTCACCAGACTGATTCCTGGGATGTCAGGACTGTCTTATGAAGAAAGACTGGATAGACTTGGTTTATACTCTCTAGAATTTAGGAGATTGAGAGGGTATCTTATAGACACTTATAAAATTCTTAAGGGGTTGGACAGGCTAGATGCAGGAAGATTGCTCCCGATGTTGGGGAAGTCCAGGACAAGGGGTCACAGCTTAAGGATAAGGGGGAAATCCTTTAAAACCGAGATGAGAAGAACTTTTTTCACACAGAGAGTGGTGAAGCTCTGGAACTCTCTGTCACAGAGGGTAGTCGAGGCCAGTTCATTGGCTATATTTAAGAGGGAGTTAGATATGGCCCTTGTGGCTAGGGGGATCAGAGGGTATGGAGAGAAGGCAGGTACGGGATACTGAGTTGGATGATCAGCCATGATCATATTGAATGGCGGTGCAGGCTCGAAGGGCCGAATGGCACCTAATTTCTATGTTTCTATGTTTCTATGAATCGGCTGTTTCCTACCAGAGACCGCAGCTCCCGAAGTCCACAGGCCGCGCTGGGCGGAGATTCACACTGGCAACCTCGGCGAAAGATCCTAGACCTCCGCGGTGTTGAAGTCAGCGCTGCCGGCAGCTGGACACTCCACAACCACGGCACCGCGATGTTGGAGTCGGCGGTTTCAGCACTCCGGAGCTTACCACACGGCGACCCGGGTAAGGCATCGCCCGCTCCGTGATGCTGCTTCAGTGCTGCACCGCCGCCGAAGCTGAAGTTCTGGCTGGTCCCGACAGGAAACGTCGCTCCAGTCCAGGTGGTAGGCCGCGAGGAAGGGGAGAAGATGCGGCTCTGAGGAAAGACGCATCTCCAACCAGGCAGGGACTGAGAAAAACAGTTTCCCCCTTCCCTCACCCCCCACATAAAAGAACTAGAAGACCTCCAAACAAACTTTTAAACACAGTAAAAATAAATAAAAAGGGTGAAAGGACAGACTGTAGGCAGAGCAGCCATACACAACGGCGCCCCCCTCCTGCAGACCGCCATCTTTGTAGCCTGGTTCATCACACAGACTGGACCTCGTATCTTCCCCTTTGATCTATCTGTTGCCCTCGAGTTTGATGATTTATTTATGTTTGTATAATATACCTGACAAAACAAATCTTTTCACTGTGCCTCGGTACATACTGTATGACAATAATAAACCTAATCCGAGGAAGTAACAGAAAGGTTAAATCACTTTATTTACATTTTGGATATTATTAACATTAGCTAGCTTAACAAGTAGACAGCTATTGAAAATGTGAACATTTTTATTTTTAGCTGCGATTTTACCTTTTTGCAGAAAATCATCTGATGGTCAAAGAGGAAAGTCACAAAAGTCTTTGCCCTGCCACCTTTTCCGACAATCACGACTAAATCACCACGGTGGACCATTTGACTGCTGCGGAATATAAGATCTTCACCCTGATAATATAAAGATATCATAAGCACCAGCTCCGTTATTAGCTCCCTTAATCTCCACCCAGGTTCTGGGTGGAAATTAGTGCAGTATATATTGAAGTTATTGCATTCACAATATTATTTCTGCCATAATATGAATGGAGCAATCCTTTCCAGTGGATTAACTCCTCAAATGGACAATGGCATGCCAGATCATATGCTGTATCACCCAATAATCAGAAGAATTCATTCAGATCTCGGCAATATCAACAATTTGGATGAGAACATACACGGCAAGATTAGCAAGTTTGCAGATGATACTAAGGTGGGTGGTTTTGCAGATAGTGAATGTGGTTGCGAAAAATTGCAGAAGGATCTTGTTCAATTGGCAAGTAGCCTGAGGATTGGTTGATGGGATTTAATACAGAAACATGTGAGGTGTTGCATTTTGGGTAGTCTAACATGGGCAGGACCTACCCAGTGAATGGTAGGTCTCTAGGTAGTGTTTCATAGTAGCAGAATCTAGGAGTGCAGGTGCATAGCTCCCTGAAGGTGGAGTCACAGGTAGATCGGGTGGTCAAAAAAAGAGTTTGGCACATTGGCCTTCATCAGCCGGAGTAATGAGAATAGAAGTTGGGAGGTCATGTTGCAGTTGTGTAAGACATTGGTGAGGCCACATTTTGAGTATTGTGTTATGGGCCCTGTTATAGGTCAGTGAAATTCCTCGTATGTTGTAAAACATACTTGACGAATAAAATCTGATTCTGATTCTGATTATAGGAAATATGTTGTCAAGCTGGAAAGGGTACAGAGAAGATTTACGAGGCCATGACTAGAGGGTCTGCGCTATAGGAAAAGGTTGAGTTGGCTGGGACTCTATTCCTTGGAGTGCAGGAGGTGATCTTATAGCAGTGTACAAGATCATGAGAGAAATAGATCGGGCAGATGCACGGAGTCTTTTGCCCAGAATAGATGAATCGAGGACCAGACGACATAGGTTTAAGGTGAAGGGGAAATGATTTAATGGAAATCTGACGGGTAACATTTTCACACAACGGGTGGTGGAGGTATGGAACAAGCTGCCAGAGGAGGTAGTTGAGGTGGGGACTATCCCAACATTTAAGAAGCAGTTAAACAGGTACATGGATAGGACAGGTTTGGAGGGATGTGGACCAAATGCTGGAAGGTGGGACTAGTGTAGATGGGACATGTGGGCAAGTTGCGCCTGTTTCCACATTGTATCACTCTATGACTCTATGACACTAATGGGGTCTCAACCAACATAAACGGTGGTGGTGAAAGACATGTCCCAAGGAAATCTGGCCCTTTAATGTCCACTCAGTGTTAAAACAACAATAATTTCTCAATCAAAATACTGAAAATCCCTGCTGTGAATAATAGATTTATTAAAATAAGGATGGCCTTTTAATAGGGTAACAGTCAGAATATTGCCCCTATGGTAGTGGTATCAAAAACAAGAGGGCATAGGTTTTAAGGTGAGAGGAAGGAGATTTAAAGAGGATCTGAGGGGAAAATCTTTTGCGAAGAATTATTGATTTATCAAACACGTTGTAGGAGTTGGGAAAATTGGATGCCATCATTCCATTTAACAGGCATTTAGACAGACACTTTGATAGGTAAGGCATAGAAGGATGCAAAGCTAATGCGGGCAAATGGGATTGGTGTAGATGTTCAGAGAGGGCAGCCGGAAGGTATGTCTCTGTGCTTTAAGTCTATTACTATTAGAGATTTTAGGTCAAATTTTAAGTATCTATTGTGTTTAAAGAACACCTGCTTGCCACGAGAACTGTGGAGTGTTATTTGCAATATACACTTGTAGTTTTCTCTTAGAATCAAAAACCTAGGGTTTTCTGCTGCAAGGAGAAGATGGAAGAGAATGTGCTGTGCTGAATATGTCAGCAATGGCAGAGTTTCAGTGACCTTCATCAAGGCAAACTACATGACGGAAAATCTTCTATTGATCCAAGATCTGCAAGAACAGTGATGTCAACTGCAAGAGGGCTTTGACAAGCAGTTTGTCAGCAGTGATAGTTCTTTTGAACAGTTAATTGGGGGGAAAAAACCAGAAGCTGACACTATTTGATTCACTCTCACCATCTTCCATCATCATGGAGCTATAGTCAACACAGAAACAGGCATTTCAGCCCACCATCTCCATGCTGACCATTATATTTATCTGCACTAGTTCTGTTTACTCACTTATAGCCCATAGATTTCTGTGCTTTGGTCAGTCAAGTGATTGTCTATATGCTTCTTAATTGTTGTGAGAGTATCTGCCTCCACCATCTCTACAGGCAATGAGTTCCAATTGCTCTGTGTGAAAAGATCTCCCCTCGGGTTTCCTTTAAACCTTCTACCTCCCACCTTATATGATGCCCTCTGTATTATACATCTCCAACAAAGGAAAAAAAGTCATATTGTCTATCATATCTATCCCCCCCATAATTTTCTGAACCTCTATTAAGGTCTCCCATCAGCCTTCCCTACTTGAGGGAAAACAAAGCCAATATCTAGTCTCCCCTTTTAACTGAAATGCTCCAAACCAGGCAACATCCTGGTGAATCTCCTTTGAAGCCACTCCAGCACAATTATATTTCCTCTGGTGTGGCAACCAGAACTATGCACAGTTCCCAAACCAATGTTTTCTAAAGTTGGAAAATCATGTATCTGCTCTTATATTCCATTCAGCAGCTGATGAAAACTAATATCCAATACACTTTCTTTTCCACCACATCTACCTGATTTCAGAGATTTGTGGATTTGTATGTTTGTCAATCCTCCCTAAGACTGTATCATTTACTATGTATATGTAGGATTGCTCTTATTTGACCTTCAAAAATACATTACTTCATACTTGTCAGGATTGAATTCTATCTCCCATTGCTTGATCGATATTTCCAGTTGATCAACGTCATGTTGTGGAAGTAAATAATGATTTAAACTCACAAAATGGATTCCGCTGAAACTAAGACAGGCTTTCACCTTCTTCTATTAAATTGCAAAGCTGGCAAAAAAGCACTAACCTTTGCTTTCAGTACATAAACAAAGCTAGCAGACTGTTGATATTACCTTTCCAATAACATAAGTGAGATAACAAGCACAGCTTCATGAATGGCTCTTCTACAATGTAAACATTGAGAGAGAATTCAGACTATAAGATTATAATGTGCGTCATAAGTTTAAAAAAAAGCAAAATGCTTGTTCTGCAGAAATATAACCTTCTCATATAACCATATATGGCTAACCCTTCCTCTATCAGAAGAACCTGTCAATCTTAAGAAGCTGCCAATCTTAAGAAGCAAGAGGCTGTACTATGATCTGTGGATAAGGTATATATATGTAATTAGATCACTGCCTCTTTGTGTGGGGATGAGAACTCTATATAGTCTGTAATCTGCATACTGTTAAGAGTTCTACCACAGCCACCTGGTGAAATAAAGATTGTACTGCTTGATCACTGATTTTATTTGCGTTTTTGTCTGTTTAAGAATACTGAACCGCAACAATGTCATAGCGTTGTTATCTAGAACACCACAATTGTCTGTGTCATCTGCTAACTTACTAATTATAACTCCTCCTTTTCACATCAAAGTCACTAATGTATGTCACAAATATGAAAGGGTCCCAGCACCGATCCCTGTGGTACATCAGTAGTCACAGACTTCCAATCAAAAAAACAACCCTGTATCACCGCCCGATGCCTGCTATTAATTACTAAGTCAGTTTTGGATCCACTTTGCAGGGCTCCCCAGATCCAAGAGTCTTTAACGTTTTGGATGAGACTATCATGTGCGACCTTGTTAAAATCCTTTTCAAAGAAATTCAGGCAAACAGCATCAACTATGCTGCCCTCATCAATGTACTGTTGTCTTCTCAAAAGATTCAAACTCGTTAGACAGGATTTCCCTCAAATATAACTATCTCTAATCAATCCTTGCCTTCCCAAGTGCAAATAAATATTTTCCCTTGCAATTCTTTCCAACAATTTCCTACCACTGATGTAAGGCTCACCGAACTGTCATTACCTGGCTTATCTCTGCCGCCATTCTTGAATAAGGAACCACAATGGTTGTCTTCAAGTCTTCTGGTACCTCACCTATGGCTAGCGAAGTTGAAAAAATCTCCATCAGGCCCCAGCAATTTCCTCTCTATCCATAACTATCTTGGGCTTATCTCATCTGGCCCTGGGGATTTATACGACTTAATTTGTTCCAAGGCATCTAACACCTCCAATGCTAAAATCTGCGAGAATATCACCGTTCCACCCCCTGAACTTCATCTTCCATCTTCCTGCTTAATGAATACAGATAATATGTATTAATTTAAGACCTCAAGCACATCCCCCAGGCTCTGTGCACAGATTGCCCCTTTGGTCCCTAATGGACCCTGAAAACTGATATACAGTGCATTCAGAAAGTATTCAGACCCCCTTCACTTTTTCCATAGTTTGTTACATTACAGCCTTATTCTAAAATGGATTAAATACATTTTAAAAAAATCAATCCACACACAAAACCCCATAATAAAAATGCAAAAACACGTTTAGAATTTTTTGCAAAGTAATTAAAAAGAAATAACTGAAATATCACATTTACATAAGTATTCAGACCCTTTACTCAGTGCTTTGTTGAGGCACCTTTGGCAGCGATTACAGCCTCAAGTCTTCTTAGGTATGATGCTACAAGCTTGGCACACCTACATTTGAGTAATTTCTCCCAATCCTCTCTGCAGATTCTCTCAAGCTCTGTCAGGTTGGATGGGGAGCAGCGAAGCACAGATATTTTCAAGTCCTTCCTGAGATATTCAATCGGGTTCGTCCGGGTTCTGGCTGGGCCCCTCAAGGACATTCACAGACATGTCACTAAGCCACTCCTGTGTTGTCTTGGCTGTGTGCTCATGGTTGTTGTCCTGTTGGAAGGTGAACCTCCACCCCAGTCTGAGGTCCAGAATGCTCTGGATCAGGTTTTCATCAAGAATCTCTCTGTACTTTGCTCCGTTCATCTTTCCCTCGATCCTGACTTCCCTCTCCCAGTTCCTGCTGCCGAAAAACATCCACGCAGCATCTTGCTGCCACAGCGATGCTTCACCATAGGTATGGTATTGACCAGGTGATGAGCGGTGCCAGGTTTCCTCCAGACATGACGCTTGGCATTCAGGCCAAAGAGTTCAATCTTGGTTTCATCAGACCAGAGAATCTTGTTTTCCATGCCATTTGGGAACTCCAAGCAGGTTATCATGTGCCTTTTACTGAGGAATAGCTTCTGTCTGGCCACTCTACCATAAAGGCGTGATTGGTGGAGTGCTGCAGATATAGTTGTCCTTCTGGAAGGTTCTCCAATCTCCACAGAGGACCTCTGGAGCTCTGTCAGAGTTATCACCGGGTTCTTGGTCACCTCCCTTCTCCCCCGATTGCTTAGTTTGGCCGGGCGGCCAGCTCTATGAAGAGTCCTGGTGGTTCCAAAGTTCTTCCATTTAAGAAATGACGGAGGCCACTCTGCTCTTCGGGACCTGCAATGCTGCAGATATTGTGTTATACCCTTCCCCAGATCTGTGTCTCGACACAATCCAGTCTTGGAGGTCTACGGATAATTCCTTCGTCTTCATGGCTTGGTTTTTGCTCTGACATGCACTGTCAACTGTGGGACCTTATGTAGACAGATGTGTGCCTTTCCAAATCATATCCAATCAATTTAATTTACCACCTCCAGTTGTAGAAACATTTAAAGGATAATCAATGGAAACAGGATGAACCTAAGCTCAATTTTGAGGGTCTGAATACGTATGTAAATGTGATATTTAAGTTATTTATTTTTAATTATTTTGCAAAAATTTCTAAACACCTGTTTTTGCTTCTTCATTCTGGGACATATAAAAAATGAATTTAATCAATTTTAAAATAAGGCTGTAACGTAACAAAATATGGAAAAGTGGTCTGAATACTTTCTGAATGCACTGTATAGTCCTGTAGAAAGCAAAATGAATGGGGATAAACAATGGGTGGACATGGAGCATTTGATGTTAATGAAGGGAATCAAGACAAAGTGCATTGTTTGACAAATTAATCAGATGGATTTATGCCTATTTCTCTTACTTTTCAATGACATGTATTTAAATCTTTTTTTCAAAAGATAGTCATAATCATACAGCACGTAAATAGGTCAATTTTACTTCGGAGTCACGTGAGTGACTACTTGAAGAGCCCGCTCAGCACGCATGCGCGGCATTGCGTTCAGCAGTGCAACAGCGGCCGCACCGGGAGTCAGGCTCTCCCGCTACAGGGTGAAAGAACGGACCGTCAGGTAAGTACCCTGAGATCAGGTTTTCTTTCACAGGAGAGCCTTCTGCTTTGTTTCAGGTAGAGAACAAAGGCTCTTGAACAAACCTGTCCCCCTCTCGACTCCAACGGAGGAGCGTTCCATCTGGGGGGGCAGCAACAGGCGGTAGGACCGCTTACCGGGCGCTCCGCCATCCCCGACACCATGCCGAGCCCAGTCCCGCTAGCGCCTGAGCAGCGGGCTGGATGTAAAGCTACCGAAGAAGCGTCCAGCCGGTGGCTTCCGAATTGTCGGACGGGGATGTCTCTCCACCCGCACGGGGGAGAAACAGCCGCCTGAGCCGCATGGAGCGGATCCTGGAGCAGGTGCTCCAGCGAGACGCGCCGCGTGAGGGGCGCTCTCGCAGGGGGAGTTCAGGCACTCCCTCCACAGTGTCTTGTGCACTGCCCATTGCTTCCTCCTTACCCAAGGGTAGATTTGGTGACCAGGACTGGGCTGGTCAAGAAGAGGGGACGCTGGCTGAAGATGTCGGGAATATGCAAGGGGTGCAGGAACAGGAAGAGCTGCTGGGTGTGGTGGACCGCTACGTGGCAGCCCCACGTGCAGGAAGGCCGTTAGAGGCCAAACTAGCGGCCAGCATTAACCACCTCTCCAACAGGCCCCTACAGGAGCAGGTGGTCAATGAGGCCTTAGAAATGTATACAGCTCCAGAGAACTGTGAGTCCCTCAAAGTGCTGGCTGTAAACAGCCAAATCTGGGGGCACGTTGGGGCAAATATTCGGAACCAGGAGCTAAAACTGCAGCGGTTCCTCAGTTTCCTGACGTCAGCCATCACATCGTTTGCTCGTTCCGTGGACAATACGGAGATGACCACTAATCAACAAGATACTCTCGCTCTGTTGCGCAACATGCAGTTCGAGATCAACAACCTTTGTAAAGAAATCATAAGACCTGCCATAAATCCTAAATTTGCGGGGTTGTGCAAAACCCCAGCCACTGAGCCAGACACACTGCTCTTTGGCAAAGACCTCACAAAGCAAATGAAGGATATGGAAGAGGCCTCAAAAACTTTCGGTCTCATGAGGGCAGGCCCCGGGACGAGCAAACCAAAAACAATAATTCCCAAGCGGCAGCACTCCATCGCGTCCACCAGTCGACGTCTACCATATGGGACTGGTGAAAGCTCGGGGTCCGCATTCTATCACCGGAAGTCTTTTTTAGACCAGGGCCCAGAGCGGACCCCATGAAAAATGCGCCACCCCCCAACATCACCGCCACATCAAACAACGCGCAAGACTCGTTGGACCGGGAGGAAACAGAAGAAATACCCATAACCATGGAGGTAGGTGGGTCTGGTTCCTACCAGCATATAGAAAGTAGGGGCTTAATACTAACAAGGGGGAGATTACACCTATTTAAAGAAGCATGGGAGTCTATCACGAGTGATCAGTATATACTCAATGGCATTAGTGGATACAAAATACCATTCATACTAGAAAAATTGCCACCAGTTCAACATTCACCCCAGAGGGTATTTTCCCTCTCAGTTAAAGAAAAACGAGAGGGACAAGCTGAACTGGTGAGACTAATTACAAAGGGTATCATTGAAAAAACAAAACATGAACCCTTGGAATTCGTATCAAATATATTCATTAAAACCAAAAAAGATGGTGGATGTCGCATCATCATTGACTTAACTTCACTAAATATGTTTGTTAAGTATATACATTTCAAAATGGAAACGTTTGTTACTGCCAAACAACTAATTTCCAAGGGATACTTCATGGCAAGCATTGATCTTAAAGATGCTTACTATTCAGTACCCATTCACAAGGATCATCGCAGATACCTGAAATTTACCTGGATTGGGCAGCTATGGCAGTTTAAAGTGTTACCCAATGGCTTAACATCAGCCCCAAGATTATTCACCAAGATACTAAAACCAGCTCTGGCAATATTAAGAAGACAAAAACATATTGTCATGGCATATCATGATGATATCTTAATAGTAGGCAAGACCATGGAATTGACTATGTCAGCTGTATCAGCTACCAAACAGTTGTTTGAAACCCTGGGATTTGTCTTACATCCAGATAAATCTAAGTTGAAGCCATCCACAACCATGGACTACTTGGGCTTCACAATTAATTCAGTCCACATGACTGTAACATTGCCAAGAGACAAAACAGTTGAATTGGCACAATCATGCAACAATTTAATGGTCAACGAACGACCAACTATTCGACAAGTAGCAAGAGTAATTGGGAAAATGGTAGCAGCATTTCCGCCTACACAATTCGGACCTTTGCACTATCAAAACTTACAAAGAGCAAAGGTACAGGCACTAAAACGACATGCAGGTCATTATGATCGTGTCATGAAGTTACCCACTGAAGCAATATCAGAACTACAGTGGTGGGCAAAAAACATTTGGCATAGTTTCAGCCCTATTATCATCACTAACCCTACGTTAGTTATCCAAACAGATGCCAGTGCTCAAGGCTGGGGAGCAACTAACTCCATATCCAGCACAGGTGGTAGATGGACTAACCCAGAGTCATCATTACTACTTACACTGGAGATGAATTATCTAGAGATGTTGGGTGCCTTTTATGGATTAAAAGCATATGCATCAAATATGCATCACTTGCATGTACGGTTACAAATAGATAATACTACGGTAGTGGCCTACATTAACCATATGGGCGGCATAAAATCGTTATCATGCGACAAGTTGGTCAACACAATTTGGCAATGGTGTGTCGAAAGACATATTTGGCTATCAGCAACTTACCTGCCAGGTAAGCTAAATACAGTGGCAGACACCAGGTCACGTAAATTTAATGACAACATCGAATGGATGTTAAACCCCAAAATATTTGCAAAAGTTATCAAGCAATATGGCACGCCAGATATCGATTTATTTGCATCAAGGCTAAATCACCAGGTACCTATGCATGTTGCTTGGGAACCAGACCCTGAGACAGCAGCGGTAGATGCGTTCGCGCTGGATTGGGGAAATTTCTTCTTCTATGCATTTCCTCCCTTCTGCCTCATCAGTCGGGTACTACGCAAAATACGAATGGACTCTGCTTCAGGTATTTTGATAGTACCCGACTGGCCTATGCAGCCATGGTTCCCAATACTCCATGACATGGTTGTTGAAACTCCGATGGTATTCCCTAGTGACCCAGAGTTATTAACACACCCAGTGTCAGGCATAAGCCACCCGTGTCATGAAAAAATCAAACTGCTGGGTTGCAGATTCTGAACAGACCACTTCTGGGACTGGGATTATCAGAACAAACCGTCAACACCATGTCAGCATCCCTCCGAACATCCACTAAAAAACAGTACTTGTCCAGCATCAAAAAATGGGAGAAGTACTGCTTGGATACAGGGACCACCTACTCAACCGCTACAGTTACCAACGTACTGGAATTCCTGGCGAACCTTCACCACGATGAAGGACTCAGCTACAGTGCCATCAACACAGCTAGAAGTGCCCTGTCTGTCTATTTAAAACCAGCTCCAGGACAACAGGCCATGGGGTCCCACCCGCTGGTGGTCAAACTAATGAAGGGTATTTACAACTCTAACCCCCTAGACCAAGGTACACCCATAAATGGGATGTCAGTGTGGTCCTGACACCTCAGGGGATGGCCACCAGCCAGATCCCTCAACCTGGAACAATCTATGCTCAAAACACTCATGTTGATGGCACTTGTATCTGCACAGAGGGTCCAGTCACTACACCTATTGCGACTGGACAGCATGCTCACAGCTCCAGACCAGATCTCTGTCATTATCCAGGGACTGATCAAACAGAGCAGACCAGGAACACCTAATCCAGTCGTGGAATTCCGGGCTTACCCGCCAGAACCACGGTTATGGGCCATGACCCACCTACTGTCCTACATAGACACAACCAAAAATATTCAAGGGAGTGAAAAAGCCTTATGGGTCAGTCATAAAAAACCTTATGACGAGCCAAACCAAACGAGCTAAACCATTTCGAGATGGCTCAAGCAGGTGCTAAAAGCTGCTGGGACAAACACTAACGTGTACAAATCTCACTCCACCAGGGCAGCATCCACGTCGACGGCCAAAAGAATGGACGTGCCTATAGACCACATCCTGGCTACAGCAGGATGGTCGGGAGAAAGAACGTTCAGAACTTTTTATAATAAGCCGTTGGCAAAACCTGCTTTATTTGCAGAATTTTTTTTACAGACTGCAAATATTTAATTTAAGCCCAGGGGAGCAATTTAATTTCTTTGTTGTTATTGTTAAAAAATACCATTGTGTTTTTCTACAAACAGATTCATTGGTTGATTACGATAACACACTTCCTCCCTCAAGGACTTCGGCAGTGAGTGAAGTAATAACTGTTACACGGTTTGAAATCACAGAGCTTTAAAATCTTCACGTAGTCACTCACGTGACTCCGAAGTAAAATAGTAAGATTAAACGAGCTTACCAGTTTGAAGTTTGATCTGTATTTTATGAGGAGTTACGATGAGGGATTACGTGCCCTCCGCTCCCACCCTCAATAATATGGGTCAAACTGATAACTGATGTCTCCTTTTCTTTACTATGTTTATTTCAATAACTGTCTATCTGTGATTCCACACCGCTGCTTTGAAGTATGCCGCGCATGCGTGCTGAGCCGGCTCTTCACGTAATCCCTCATCGTAACTCCTCATAAAATACAGAACAAACTTCAAACTGGTAAGTTCTCATTTAATCTTACTATTCTCCCTCATTTCCATGGCGACATGTGAGGCAGCTCTCTACGGATGCCATGTGCAGTGGTCCTTTAAGGGTTGATAACCTTCACTAAGATAACTGTGGCACTAATGCAGCAGTTGTTAGCTGCAATTAGCCCCATTGGGAATAAATGCAAATAGCTTGCATTGGAAGCAGCAACTACTGTACTCACCTGTAGGTAATATGAAGAACATGCTTTCAAAAAATCTTTTTGGTGGAAAAATTAGATGGATGGCTAGTAGTTTGCAGACAACACAATACTTAGTGGAATTTGTGGACAGTGAAGAAGGCTGTCAAATGAGAGAGCAGGATATAGATCAGTTGTGGGATAAGATGGAGAAATGGCAGATAGAGTTTAATTCGGACACATGTGGGATGTTGCACTTTGGAGTGTCAAATTCAAGGGGAGAGTATGCTGTTAATACAGGACCTGCCACAGATTGATGTAGAGAAGAATCTTGGGGTCCAAGTCCATAACTCCCTGAAACTAGCAATACACTTAGATAAAGTGGTAAAGAAGGCATTTGGTATGCTTGCCTTCATTGTTCAGGACATTAAGTTTAAAAATCTGGATGTCATTGATATAGTTATAGTACTTCGGTTAGAAGGCATTTGGAGAATTATGCACAGTTCTGGTCACCCCATTATAAAAAAGGACGAGAAGGCTTTGGAGAGGGTGCAGTAGAGTTTGAAAGTGATGTGTGGGTCAAGTTTTTTACACAGAGAGTGATGGGTACCAAAACGTACTACTTGGGTTAGTTGCAGCATTTAAATGTGTTTAGATAGACACATGAATATACAGGGAATGGGGGAATATGGAGTACATACAGGCCGAAGGGAGTAGTTTAAGTAGGCATCATTTTTGGCACAGAAATTGTGGGACCGAATTCTGGTACCAAAGGGCCTGTTCCCATGTTGCACCATTCTGTTTTATGTTCTACTTGACCAAGTGGGACCCGTTGGGCCCCGTTGGGCCCCGTTCCCCCCAACGCAATATTCCACCACTCTCCCGTTCCCCCAACGTAATCCGTTCCCCCAACGCAATATTCCACTACTCACCCATAACCCCCAACTACGCAGGTGCGGGTCATTTTCCCTCATCCCCCAGCAATCCGTCCCCCTCTTCTTCACCCTCCCTCCTCTTTCACCTCTCCTCCTCTCCTCCCCCATTCCCTACGCTCATTCACTCACTCCCTACCCGTCATTATGAGGTGCAGGCTGCTGTTTTTTTTTAATGTAAATGAAATCCCATTGTGATGTAATTGTGGGGTGGAGCACTGTTGACAGGCAGTTTATGTAAATGAGATCCCATTGCAAACTGCCACTGCAATTTCGTAATTTTTCCAAACTGGATTTTGCAATGTTTAAAATATGAATAACTTGTAAAATGTATAATCTAATTGAACAAAACATTGATACTCCACACCACAGGATAATGGTGAATACGATGGTCCAAAAATTGTAGCGCTATCATGTATTGTTTTGGTGTAATTTCAGGAGCACACTCATCACATCCACACAGACACACACAGACAGACACACAGAATCACAGACATAGAAACAAATAAGATGAGAGTTTTAATAATATACTAGAGTAAGTGGGACCCATTGGGTCTCATTCTCACATGGGAGAGCTGGCGCCCCATGCATTATTCCACCTCTGCATTTGGTGGCCAGTGTGAGGGGGGGGGGGGAAGCTTTCTGGAGTGCCAGTATGGGTGTTGTGGGCAGAAGGGACTGGTTTCCAGAGGGCTAGTATGGACATTGTGGGCCAAATGGATTCTTGGGATCACAGTTCAGTCAGTTACGGCTGGTGGATTCACAGTTCAGTCAGTCACGGCTGGTGGACTCACAGTTCAGTCAGTCACGGATAGTGGACTCACAGTTCAGTCAGTCATGGCTGGTGGGCTCGCAGTTCAGTCACACAAGGTTAGTAGGCTCGCAGTTCAGTCACTCATGGCTGGTGGGCTCGCAATTCAGTCACTCACAGTTGGTGGGCTTGCAGTTCACACACTCACAGCTGATGGGCTCGCAGTTCACTCACTCATGGCTGGTGGGCTCGCAGTTCACTCACTCACGGCTGGTGGGCTCGCAGTTCACTTACTCATGGCTGGTGGGCTTACAGTTCAGTCACTCATGGCTGGTGGGCTCACACACAGACACACACCCTCCATCACACACACACACACTCTCCATCACACACACATGCTCCATCACACACACACACACACCCTCCATATCACACACACACCCTCCATCTCACACACACAGCCTCCATCTCACACACACAGCCTCCATCTCACACACACAGCCTCCATCTCACACACACACACCCTCCATCTCTCTCTCTCACACACACACACCCTCCATCTCACACACACAGCCTCCATCTCACACACACACACCCTCCATCTCTCTCACTCACACACACACACCCTCCATCTCTCACACACACACCCTCCATCTCACACACACACACCCTCCATCTCACACACACCCTCCATCTCTCTCACACACACACACACCCTGCATCACACACACACTCACACCCACGCACATACACACACACACACCCTGCATTACACACACACTCACACCCACGCACATACACACACACACACCCTCCATCACACACAAACACACACCCTCCATCTCTCTCACACACACACACCCTCCATCACACACACACAATCACACCCACACACACACCCTCGATCACACACACACACTCACACCCACACACACACACACCCTCCATCACACACACATCCTTCATCTCTATCACACACACACACCCTCCATCACACACACACTCACACCCACACCCACACACACACACACCCTCCATCTCACACACGCACTCTCTCACACAGATACACACACACACACCCTCCATCTCACACCCACACACACACCATCCATCTCACTCACACATCCGGGACATATATGACAGTAAAACTATCTTGAATCTACTCACGCCCTACTTCTGGAATGAGTACGACCTCTGGACTGAGCGGAACTCTGGAATGAGCGCGACCTCTGGACTCAGCCATAGCTGGTGGGCTCACAGTTCACTCAGCACAGCGTAGACTCACAGTTCACTCAGCATGGCGCAGACTCACAGTTCACTCAGCACGGCGTAGACTCACAGTTCACAAAGCATGGCGTTGAATCACAGTTCAGTCAGCACAGCGTAGACTCACAGTTCTGGACTCAACTCTCGCTCACGGCTTCTGGGCTGTCTGACTCACGACCGGCCTCCGGGGTTTTATTCTCCTGGCCCCTGAAAGGTGCGTTACCTTCATGGTGACTGACAGATGAGAAGACCAATCTGCTGATGTCACGATTTTTTAAACCTTCATAACTTTTCTATTATTTCACCGATTGGAACAAAACTTGGGGCGCTTGGAGCATAGGAGTAAGATGGCGAAAAAATCATAGCGATACAGGGTAGCATTTTTGCGCAAATTTATTTACAACGTAGACCAAAAGTGGTCAAGATGAAAGTTTTAGTAATAGTATAGAAGATAGATGTTCTTTCCACCCAATTTAGCAATTCTTTCAGGGGGAATTGAACTGGTGCAATGATATTTTAGTGCGTCTAAATGTCCAATCCAGTTTATATGCTTAAAATATCTAGATCTCATCTTAACATACTGAAGGCTAAAGAACAAGTATAGCAAAATGGGGTTGAATTTCCCATTCTTTACCAGCCAATTTGAAACCGTCCGCTGAAACGATGATAATTTATCTTCCTCCTCGTCCTTTGCTTTCTCAGTATTAATCGCATCGAGAACTTTCCTAATGGCAATTACGGATGCTTCCACATTCTTGATATCCCTCAGTGAATAAAGAAGAGAACTTATCACCACACTGTCCACTATTACAGTAAAATTACCGCAAGGGGCAAGATGCAGATATCATTCATAGGATCCAATTTAATGGGTCTTGAGTCACATATGGACCAGATCGATAAGAATGGGTAATTTTGTTCCCTTAAGGACCCGAGGGATAGGTTTAAATAAACCTATCACTTTATTTAACCGTCCAGTAGTTTATTGGTCACCTTGCTGCTACTTTTTTATGTCACAGTTTTACTTGAGTGCTTAAATGGACTCAAAGAATATTTGAACGGTTGGGGTTTGAATGCCAAATCCACCCCTGGTCTCAACACACCCTTTGGTCTAGAGAAGGAGATGAGGACTAGATAGATTGGCTATGATTATACTGAACAGCAGGGCAGGTCTTAGGGAAAATATTGTTTAGCAGATTTAGTTGCCATGATGAACAAAGTAATTAAGGAAACTATTTTGGATAACAAATTTCTACATTCCACTTATTCATATATTGACAATTATTCATATACTGTTCATAAAATTGCTGTTACATGGATCCATCCTATTTTTATACATGCCAACTGAAGTCAATGGGCGTCAGGTTTAACACTTACGGGTGGGAAGGTAAGGTGGTTGTCAGTAGCTCCTTCAGCAGTAATGGATATTTACAAATCTTTTGCACCGGCATAATCAGAAACCCATCTAGTTGGAGGTTGATCATCTGTTGATGCATTCGACAGACCTCAAAAAAGTAAGTATATTTTTCCACCATTATCAGTTTGGACCATTCCTCAAGAGCATCTAAGTGATTTTTGCAGTATTCAGCATACATCATAAAACTTGGCATCTGTGAATAGAAAAAAAGAGAGAACAGTCAGTAGGTGAAACCTAGATGAAACATAGGTGAGCAGAGCTGCTCAGTACAGTAGTTTAATTTATTGTCACGTGTACCGAGGTACTGTGAAAAACCTTGGTTATGCGCTATCCAGTCAGCAGAAAGACAATACATGATTAAAATCGAGCCATTTACAGTGTATAGATACATAAGGGAATTATGTTTAGTGCAAGGTAAAGTCAGCAAAGTCTGATCAAGGATAGTCCAATGAGGTAGATAGTAGTTCAGGATTTCTCTCTGGATGTGGTAGGATGATTCAGTTGCCTGATAACAGCACAGACTATCAGTGACAGAGTGTTCATTATATACTGACAGGGGATTAAAATAACAGTTTACATTTCTGGAAAGGTGACTGGATATTGTTTAGAGAAACACAATGGATTTTAAGGATGTGGGGCTTTAGAAAGAAAATTCAGAGCCTGGTTTGGGGGGGGGGGGGAGGGGGGGCGGGTGCAGATTATGTCTGCAGACCCACAGCAGTTTGTGTCTGTTCATTAACCATCCCCACACAGATCTGGCACAATTCCATTTCTAGGCTATTTAGCTATATCATGGTTTGTGGGATTTGAGATCCTGCAGATGTACTTGACTGGGCTCACAAACTGAGGAAACAGTTGATGTAGCTCTTAGCTTCATGCTGAACTTAATATTCCAGTGAAGGTTAACACTACCTTTTAAATTGCAGAATAAACATATTGCTCAGATTTATTTGAAAATAACAGGCAGAAAAAAAAGTTAATGCTTCAGGTAGACGATCCATGGTAAAATCTGGACAATCATACAGATGTATTATTACTTCAAGTAAATATAATCGTATGCAGGGGAAAGAATGCCGAGAGATTAAATGACAATAGAAATGATGGAGCAAGCAGTAACAAATCAAGAATAAATAGATACATGTAGCAGAAAGCATCACCAGTACTGGCAATTAAAAAGTGAGACAAAGAGGTGTTATGTGAAATGTTGAACAAAGTTGAGTCCAGAAGTTTACAGATTGATGTGAAGTATTATCAACATGTTTGCCATCAAATCTTTCTTGGCTTCCATTTTATTACAGATTAGCATTATCACATCCCTAACCTCCTCACAACTCCCACATCCTCAGTTTTAACATACAACTTGGCACAAAATGTCCCCAAGTTATCACAGAGTTTTGTTTAAGAAAGGGAGGAGAAGACACACAGAAGCTCCCCATCAGCAGTTGGCAGATGATGCCTGCAGACTCACAGCAGCCGATAAATCCATTCCCATTCATCCCGCCGGTCTTCAAAATGCTCGTTCATATGTACAGGCTGCCCATAAGCCAAATGTTCCTGACCTGGGAGGGATCTGTACAGATATCAGTCCTGAGTATCTATATTACTAAAAGTCTCATCTTAACCACTTCCTGTTGCACTGTATTTTAGCGGATGCAGAAATGACGACTAAGTTTTCTGAACGGTTTTTATTGAACACTCGCTCCTTAGCAAACAGGTCTCTGCATACACATCTGATCACATCTCACACTCACAGTCGTGGTCAGCAAAACAACTGTGGCGCGAAAGCGAAACCACGCGAAAACAGCAGCCCCTCCTGAGTCACATGACCGCGGCTTCCAAACGCCGGGTTTGATACCTGCGTGCGCCAGCAGCCACCGCTACATGTGCCACCCCCCAGAATCTGCGGTACGAAAATGCACGGGTAACTGGATGGTTCGACCGGAATGCGTAGTCCAAGGTCGCGGGGTGAGCATAACATTCGGGGCCGGCAAAACAGAACCAGAGGGACGCGACAAACGCGAATGAGGGACAGGTGTAATAAAGGGGACCAGTGAAACATAACCGGGGGTAACAGGTGCAGAGGGCAGGAAAACAGCCGAGTGACGCCCTGTACGCCGCAGAGTGGCCACAGCTACCGGGCTCTCCTCGTCGACGTAGGCTGGTTTAAGGCAGCTGACGGAAATGAACTCCTCCCTGCCACCCATGTGCAAAGTGAATGTCGAGGTACCAGTCTCTAACACCTTGTACGGCCCTTCGTACACCCGCTGTAACAGCGAGCGGTGAGCATCCCAATGAAGGAAAACATAAGCACAATCCCGTAACATAGTAGGCAGATGCACCGCGGACGACCGATGTCGGGAGGTGGGGACCGTGACCAACGTGCGTGCCTGCTCACGAATGTCAGCTAGCACCGCTGAAGCCGAAACCTCCTGATCACGGGTGGCGGGCAGAAAATCCCCAAGTACCCACAACGAGCCATAAACAAGCTCGGCTGAGGAGGCATTGAGGTCTTCCTTAGGGGTAGTTCTGATGCCTAGGAGAACCGAGGGCAACTGGCCAACCCAATCGGGGCCGGTGAGACGGGCCTTCAACGCCGATTAAGGTGTCTGTGAAACCGCTCGACTAACCCATTTGATGCCAGATGATACACGGTGGTCTGGTGCAGCATCGCGCCGTACAGCTGTGCCATACCACACCACAGGGAGAACGTGCAAAAGAAGTCGGCCCCCAATATCAGCTGGTCGACGTCAGCAACAGTGAACTTTCATCTATATGGGTGGGAGTCAAAATTTAAGTCAAGGCCGTAAGTTCGAATGTCGCTCCCATTAACGGCCAAGAGGACGGGTCCTACCTTACCGACACAGGTATCTCAAGCGGTCGGTGGCAGGATGCTGGCTATTGCACCGGAGTCAACCAGGAAACGGTGGCCGGAATGGCGATCACAGAAGTAGAGGCCTTCGTTCAGGCCGATCGCGTTTGCCTCTATGAGCGATCGGCCGAGGCATTTCACTGAAACGAGCGGGGGCTTCGACATCTTCGGGCTTTCACACCGTAACGGAGATGGTAAAAACACCAACGGCATCGGCTGTACACTGGCTGCAGTGATGCTTCTTCGGTGCTGGGCGGATCCTGACCTTCGTCCCGATGTCTTCTCTGTTGCACCCTAGCCATGGCAGTGAAAGAACAAACGTCCCGCCATCTGTGGGTCCATAGTTCATCGGCTCTCTCTGCCACGTGCTGGGGATCACTGAAATCGGCCCAGGCGAGCATTAAGCGGACTTCGTCCGGCATCTGTTCCAGGAAAGCCTGCTCGAACAACAGACACAGACGATGCTCATCCATCAGGGCCAGCATCTTCGCCATGATGGTGGATGGATGCCGATCGCCGACACTGTCCATGTGGAGGATCTTCACCGCCCTGTCTCTATGGCTGAAACCGAAGGTATGTAGCAGTAGGGCTTTTAAACCCTTGTATTGGCGATCATCGGCGGGTCTCTGATATACGGCAGCAGCCTCGAGGCACAGTCCCGCGGTAGAGCTCCCACCACGTGAAAATACATCGTGTCATCCGCTATTATCCTGTGCAGATGAAACTGTGCCTCTACATGGGCGAACCACACCTGAGGTTGATCGGGCCAAAATGAAGGCAGCTTGAAGCCTGGTGAGCCCTGCCTCATGCCGGCTGATTCTGCGGGGACGTAGTCCTCCTGCATGATCTCTGTCTAACGATGGCAAGACAAGTCAGGGTCACCAATTTAGCGGATGCAGAAACGACGACTACGTTTTCTGAACGTTTTTTATTGAACACTCACTCCTTAGCAAACAGGTCTCTGCATACACATCTAATCACAACGGTGGTCAGCAAAACAACTGTGTTGTGAAAGCAAACCCGCGCGAAAACAGCAACCCTCCTGAGTCACATGACTGCAACTTCAGAACGCCGGGTTCGATACCTGCGTGCGCCAGCAGGAGCCGCTACAGTACATTGATTTTAGAAAAAACGCTGCCACTTACGGCTGTGATTTTTGGCCATTTTACTCAGAGTCCCCCTCCGCTGGTCAGGACAAGAGGATTTTTCCCATCGATGAAAAATAAAAGACTTATTAATGTTTAAAATATGTTGAGATTCTCCTCTCCTGAAAGCCATGCCCCTTCAGGAGGGACTCTAAATTCCGGATTTGTGGAGGTGCCTCAATTCTCTGCAAGATGGGGGAGCGAGAGATTGCAATTCTCAGTCTGAGCTGTGAATAACACTGAACACATGTCTACTAAACTGTGAGTGGTTTTACTGACCTGTCAGTGCCCTTAATGTGGTTTGAAAATATAGTTTGAAAATGCAAAAATGTTTTTTGGTTTGAAAATGCAAAAGTGTTTTTTGGTTTGAGAATGTTAAAGTTACCTTGAATAATTGAAAAGTTGGTTTGAGAATGCTAAAGTTGCCTTGCCTAATTGAAAAGTTGGTTTGAGAATGCAAAAGTTGCCTTGCCTAATTGAAGAGTTGGTTTGAGAATGCTAAAGTTGCCTTGCCTAATTGAAAAGTTGGTTTGAGAATGCAACTAGCCTTGCCTAATTAAAAAGTTGGTTTGAAAATGCAAATGTTGCCTTGCTGTCTATGTCATTAAAAGTCTAATCGTGACCACTTCCTGTTTGTGCTCTATATTGATTTTAGGAAAAACGCTACCACGTATGGCTGTGGTTTTTGAGCATCTTACTCACGTCCCCCTCCACTTATCAGATGCCGAGGATTTTTCCCATCGATGAAAAATAATAGTTATTAGTGTTTAAAACATGTTGGGATTCTCTCTCCTGTCAATCACGGCATGAAGGCCACGCCCTTTCTGGTGGGTGGGACTATAAAACCTGGAAGTGTGGGCATGGCTCTCTGCAAAAGGGGGAGGGAGAGGGAGAGGGAGAGGGAGAGGGAGAGGGAGAGGGAGAGGGAGAGGGAGAGGGAGAGGGAGAGGGAGAGGGAGAGGGAGAGGGAGAGGGAGAGGGAGAGGGAGAGGGAGAGGGAGAGGGAGAGGGAGAGGGAGAGGGAGAGGGAGAGGGAGAGGGAGAGGGAGAGGGAGAGGGAGAGGGAGAGGGAGAGGGAGAGGTTACGACGCTCACGACGCTCTGTATTTAGTGGCCTTCCACCCTGCTTGAAATGGTATGAAACTGCATTTGAATTTGCTGGCCTTGCACCCTGCTTGAAATGGTATGAAACTGCACTTGAATTTGGTAACCTTGCACCCTGCTTGAAATGGTATGAAACTGCACTTGAATTTGGCGGACTTGCACCCTGCTTGAAATGGTATGAAACTGCACTCGAATTTGGTGGCCTTGCACCCTGCTTGAAGTGGTAGCAAACTGCACTTGAATTTGGTGGCCTTGCACCCTGCCTGAAGTGGCATTTCAAGGAATAGCCGTGAGTTAACTGCCAGCCCATCAGCCTTGAGTGAGTGAGCTGCCAGCACACCAGGCTTGAGTGACTGAGCTGTCAGCCCAAGAATCTATTCGGCCCACAATGTCCATACTAGCCCTCTGGAAACCTGTCCCTTCAGCACACAACACCCATACTCGCGCTCCAGAAAGCCCCCCCCCCCCCACCCTCCCTCCCGATATTGGCCACCGATATTGGAATTGGTGGAGAGGTGGAATATTGCGTTGGTGGACCAGCCCTCCCATGATAAGCTGGGACCCGACGGGTCCCACTTAGTCTAGTAGACACTAAATGCTGGAATAACTCAGCGGGTCAGGCAGCATCTCTGGAGAAAAGGAATAGGTGATGTTTTGGGTGGAGACCCTTCTTCAGTCTGATTCGAAACATCGCCTACTCCTGTTCTCCAGAGATGCTGCCTGACCCGCTGAGTTACTCCAGGATTTTGTGTCTATCTTCAGTGTAAACCAACATCTGGAGTTTCTTCCTACACATTTTGTCCAGCAGAGTATTTTCGGCAGTCTCTTATTTTTACTTCAGATATACAACGTCAACATATTCTGCCATGCTCCCGTTGTCCATATTGTTGAAGCTGTTTCAAAATTCTTGAACATTTCAACAGTCAACTTTGTGGTGGGTGGGATTTATGTGTATTATACCAGTCAAAAGAGAATCAGTATAGTTCATCAGCACTCACTTGCTCCATGAAGCAGACACCAAACTCACTCATGTGGGGATGTTCTAAGTTGTAATTCTTCTCCATGCAGGATAGCAATTTCTTGTGCATTTTGTAAATGTCCACGATGTTTGAAAAGAGAGTTATCATTCGTGCATGAGGGAACAAGTCTTTTGCTTTATGACACTGTTTGTAGTAGCCCTGAGGTAGATAGGAGAAATGGATACCATTCTTTTAATATGATTATCATACTGAGCCGGGACAAAGTTTTATCCAATTACTATAGCAGGTTTGCTTCAATGCAACATATTCGCCTTAATATTCCAACCACACTGCCAGCCCATGAAGATGATTGATCCAGATGGAGTGCAGTAAAGGATATGGCCCTATGGGACAAATAAATGCATGGCAGTGGAGGAGGGAGGAAGCAGTAAAATGAATATAATCGTCACTAGAGCAAGTGCAGACCCGTTAGGTCTGTTCCCCCAACGTGTGGTTGCGGGGGGTGGCATGCGGCATCACACACACTAACTACCCCCCCTGCACACACGCTAACTACCCCCCTTGATATTATATTGTTATTAATTTGCTCCTTTTACCCCATAACCGCCATATCCACTGACGCATAGCCCCCAACTCGCAGGCGGTACTAGAGAGGGAGGGGGGGAGGTGTAGAGAGTGAGAGCAGAGAGAGAATGGGGAGAGACAAAGAGAAAGGTGCAGAGACAGAAGGGCAAGAGGGAGAGGGAGAGGGAGGGTGGGGGAGGACGGGTGAGAGAGATGGGAGGAGAGGAGGAGGGGAGAGAGGGGGGCTGAGAGGGGGGAAGGGAGGGGGAGGGTGGGGAGAAGATGGGGTGGAGGGAAGGATGTAGGGGAGGAGGGAGGGCAGGAGGGAGATGGGGTAGGGGAGAGAGGGGGTAGAGTGTGGAGGAAGGGGTAGAGGGGTACGGGGAGAGAGGTGGAAGAGTGGGGAGAGGGGGAGGGAGAGGGGTGGGGGCAGTTCATCTATTCCCCACTCCTCTCCCTCTATTCCCACACTATCCCCCTCCTCACCTCTGCCTTTCCCCCTCTCCCTCAATCCACCCACTCCCCCTCTTCACCTCCCCAGGATCTCGCCTGTCCTCCGGATCTGCCGAACTTGCACGTTCATAGAAACACAGAACAGGGAGGAGTCAGAGAGCCAAATGCCAGCGCGCGTGTTGACGTGACTGCCGTTGATAACTGCCAGCTGACAACAGCCCTTTAAAGCCGCTAAGGCAAGACGCGTTCGCCCAGGAGCGAGCGTTCACAGCAAAGAAGCACCAGCTTCTGACTCTCTGAAAACCCACAGCTGGAATGAGCACACAGGGGATGGGAGGCAAAGATCTTAGAGCAGAGCTAAGATCTTTGATGGGAGGGGCGCGCAGGCGGTCGGGGCTTCGTGAGCTGCGCCGGCTGTGAGGAGGAAGTCAGCGGAACTTATGAGGAGAAATTCAGCGCGTCAGGAGTCGCTGCTCCGAGATCTGTAGAACAAAGAAGCTATAGCGGAACTCAGCTGTAGAATCTTTGTTCTGCAGAACTGTCTCGATATTTCTGTGCCTTTAATCCACAGCGGTGGACGGCGGGGCCTGGGGGCAGGTGGGCCTGGATAGGTCAGCATGTGGGCATTGTGACGTCAGCAGCCGGTGAGCGCAATTTAAATTTTAAAAATTTAGTTTTGTGATAAATTTTATTCAAAATCTGGGGAAATAATTGATCAAGGAGTGGATTTCTGAACTCATAAGTTAAATCCCTACCGAAATTGCAAAAGTTGCGTCTGGTTTTCGAGGAGATACGTTTCAAATGCAAAACAACACACACACACACACACAATTTTAATAGATACAAGTGCAGACCCGTTGGGTCTGTTCCCCCAACGTGCGGTTGAGGGAGAGGGGGGGGGGGGCATGCAGCATCACACACATTAACCATCCCCCACATACACGCTAACTACCCCCCTTGTTAATATATTAATATTATTAATTTGCTCCTTTTACGCCATAATCGCGCTATCTACTGATGCATAGCCTCCAACTCGCAGCTCGTCTATAGAGGGAGGGGGGGGGGGGTAGAGAGTGATGGCAGAGAGAGAAGGGGGGGAGAGGTAGGGGGAGAGGGAGGGAGGGGGGAGAGGGGGGCGGAGAGGGAGGGGGCGGAGAGGGAGGGGAGTGATATGATATGATATATGATATGATAAGTGTTGTCATCATCAAGTGTGCTCTTAAAAAATTGCTTACAGTAGGTGCTCATGGCTATACAGTCATGCAGTTTGTGCACATTCACCAAGAAGGGTCAATTCTATGTGAAAGGTGAAATATGTGTAGTTCTTAGGAGCAAGGAGCTTATCATAAGTTCACAAGCATACATACTCGATGCATTTTTCTTTGATATTATAGAAGCATGTTGTGAAGTAAATTGGGAGGTGCTAATCTCCCTGATTTACTCGATGTCTTGCCCATTCCATTTGCAACAATTCCTCCCATCCAGCCAACTTCCAACATTAGAATCCCATTCATTCAGATCTTTTCTGGACCACCAGTGTATTATATTGCCAGCAATACAGACCTTGAAGGTTAGAATTTTCCTGTCTCGAAAATTTCCTCTTCCTCTTGGATTCCCCTTGCCAACCTTCTACCCTCTTTGTACATTTTTGCAAGCGCCTATCTGATCTCCAGGTTGCTAACCATTTTAATTCCCCCTCCCATTACCACACTGACCTTTCTGTCCTGGTCCTCCGCCATTGTCAGAATGAGGCCACATGCAAACTGGAAGAACAGCACGTCATATTCCGCTTGGGTAGCTTACAACCCAATGGTCTAAACATTCTCCAATTCTAAGAATTTCTAACAATCCCCCAGCCATCCCTCTTCCCTATCTTCCCCCATACTTCCCTTTTGGCTCACGCCATTTTCTTCATCTCTGCCTTTTGCTCAACCATTGGCCTATCAATCTCCCCCTCCCCTCTTGCCTGTGTTCACCTATTATTTGCCATACTTCTTCCTGCCCTCCTCTCCTCTAGTGTTATTTCCCCCCCTCCCCCCTACAATCAATCTGAAGAAGGATCTTGACCCGAAATGTCATCTATCCATGTTCTCCAGGGATGCTGCCTGATCCGTTGAGTTACTCCAGAACTCTATGCCTTTTTAAGTACATGTAGATCATTTATTAAACCCCCTAGCAGCAGCCTTGGTGCAGTTAGTCAATGCGGGGATGCATTTTCTATGAGTTCCTGCTGATTTAGCCTATTGACTTAACAGGGAAATTTAACATACTTAAACTTACAAATGAAAGGGGCATTGAATATGATAATCCATATTGGGAAAAACAATGGAAAGGGTAGACAGGAGCAGCACACAGAGAAAGCGTCAATAAATGTAAAAGCATAAACAAATTATGGGGATTATATTATTATTTAACCAACACAAACATGTATGCAGAATTGAGGGTGAAAAAAATCAAGCTGTTGGAAGAATACAGCAGGTCGGAAAGCATCTACGGAGGGATAGAGACAGTTACCATTTCGAGTCGAGACCATGCATCAGACCAAATGCTCTGGTCGAAAATGCACAAAGTGGTTTTTACACAGCTGCTAATATTTGGAATGCAGGATTGTGCAGGCAGATTCAAATATGGCTTTTAAAAGGGAATGAATACATGGAAGATAAGTAGTTGCTCTCACAGACCTAAAGGCCCTAATTTATTTTTCAGCTGATTGCGAACCTTTGGAATTGGTCACCTAAAGTCTGATTCATTCTCAAGACTGAAATTCTTCGACATTGTGGACAGAGGGTTGGAAAATAGGTAAGGTTCAGGAACAGATGTGATCATATTGAAAGCAGAGCTGGCTCATGATGCTCACTCCTGATTGTATTCCCCATGCTCTTACATCTTTAAAATAAAAAGTACCACAAAGTTCACTTTGTATCTTTAGACTACTTACCTCATGAATATCCCGTAGATTTTTGACATAGTCCCTCTCCGTGTTTATGATCTCTGTGATGACGTTTGCTCTTTTATTCTCTATATCTGGTAAATGTGCTTTTCGTATCGGACGTGGCTTACGTTCAGGTATCGATGTCTCCATGGGCTCATTTGCTTCCTGTTCCTCCTGAGAATCCATCTTCAAGAACATAAGTAGAACCTTCTTTAAATACCTTGAGTAAACATAATTACACTATCTAGAACTCAGTCCAACATTTTCAATAATAATAATAATAATAATAAATTTTATTTAATGGGCGCCTTTCAGACATCTCAAGGACACCTTACATAGTAATCGGAATAAAAACATATAATCGGAATAGAACAGATAAAAAAGACATCACAGAGACACAAATTAAAAACAGAATTCAATCCAAAAACAGAAAATCAAAAACACAGTGTGAAGAGAGAGCAGCGGCAGCCAAAGCGCGCCAGCATCCACTCTCTCTTCACGGCAGCCATCTTGGACACAGACCTACAGGACTACAATTAGACAAAAAAATCATCCCCCCACAGTGGATAGCACTGTGGAGGAAGGCACAATGTCCAGTCCCCACCCCATGTTCACCCCAAAGTCAGGCCTATTGAGGCCACCGCAATTGCCTCTACGGAGGCCCGATGTCTCTGGCCGTTCTCACCGGGTGGTCTTGCCCCGGCGTCGGGAGAGTCCTCTCGGCGGCTGAGCCACCTGGAATGGCCGCTTTCTGGCTGGAGCCCGCGGCTGCCGAAGCCGACAAGGCTACGCCAGTTTGGAGCTCCCAGGCTCCCGATGATAAAGTCGGCGCCGCCTCTCCGCACTGCCGCCTCTCCGCACTGCCGCCTCTCCGCTCCGCAGACCCGCAGCCCGGAGATGTTGCTCTCGGCGGTCCAGCTCGCCAGAGCTCCAGCGCGTCGCTCCAGCGGGGCGACCCAGGCAAGGCATCGCCCGCTCCGCTCCACTCCGCTCCAGCGCTCCAACGCTGTGCCGCCGCCGAGGCCGAGGTGCTGGGCGGTCCCCGCCAGGAAACGGTGCTCCAAGCCCGCAGGTAGGCCACGAGGACGGGTCGACGGGCAGCCCGGAGAACATTCACATGCTTTTGTTCATATAATTGTTTTCTCTGCAATGTCGGGGTGGTTTCAGATCCGTGGCCCTGTAAGCTTTGAAATATTACATTTAGAATGAAGATTTCCATGTGTTTCTTTTGGCAATATATCTGTAGAAACTCAAAGTGCCTAGATTGACATACAAGTGCATGTTACAGTGATTTCTGATTTGACCCTGCATCTTACCTCAATAATTCCACTTAACTGAGCGATCATGTGGGGAATTTGGAGCATTGTGTGCCTTTCAAACACAGGAGCCTCTGCCTCCTCCAATATTGATAGAGATGCGAGCATTTCAGTGATTATGATGTTATTTTCCGACTCAACTTCCACTAATGGTTCCAGGTCAACAGTTTCAGATTTTGACACTGATAATGTGCTGTTTTCTATGGATTCATCATTGAGGTCATCTGGTGTTTCACTTCGTCCATACTACAAGAACAAAAATAAAATAGGATTTAGTGTGCACTTATCAATATGATACTCCCATTTATTAATAATGTTTGCACCACTGAAATCAATTAAGAATTATGCTTATTATATGAAACTCAGAGATTGTAAACTATTTGTCTTCTTCACCTTACAACTGTGGATACTCAAGGTTGCAACTGATGAATTTTTGGACATCAGGATGTCAGAATTTGTGGGCATTGGGCAGAAACTTAGATGAAGCGCAAGATCAGATCTGATTGTATTTATTGTCTCAGACTCAGAGTGCCCACTCCTGGTTCAATTTCTCCTTTTTCTGCACCTTTAAATTGCATAATGCCATTCTGTCATTGAACCTGGATGGCACCTCTTCAGAAATTGAAGAATGACACAACGTGCTGGAGTAGCTCAATGGGTCAGGCAGCAACTCTGGAGAATATGGCCACATGAACCTATCTCTCTTCTCCAGGGATGCTGCTTGACCCGCTGAGTTACACCAGCACTTTGTGTCTTTTCTTGTAAACCAGCCTGCAGTTCCTTGTATCTTCAGAAACTGGAATAACCTATCTGTTCATGATGAGGTCAAGAATACATATAAGCTTCAATGAACATTCAGTTAAGTATTCCTGTTATATGCATTCAAATCACAGACAGATTTTAACTGCTAATGATCTTCATGCTAACAGTGAGAGACAAAATGGCCCACAAAATAGCAACAACCTGAGTATTACAATTTATACAGTGTCAGATTACTGAGAACTGGTATCAAATCAAAATACCACTTAAGCAGCTGACTATATATTAAAATTAGTAGAAAGATCACAATGATATCCTATAATTCTTGCCCCTGGTATTGCCTTGACAGAATTTGGTGAATAAGTTTGTTTGAAGAGTGAGAAGGAGGAGGGTGTAGTAGAATCATTGTTATAATGTGTGGAAACAGGCCCTTTGGCCCAACTTGCCCACATCAACCAACATGTCCCATCTACACTATCCCACATTTGGCAGCATTTGGCTCATTTCCCTCTTATCCACGTACCTGTCGGATTGCTTCCTAAATATTGCGATGTCCCTGCCTCAACTACCTCCTCCGGCAGCTCATTCCATACACCCACCACCCTTTGTGTGAAGAAGTTATCCCTCGTATTCCTATAAAATCTTTTCCCCTTCACCTTAAACCTATGCACTCTGGTTCTCAATTCCCCCACTCAGGGCAAGAGACTTTATGCATCCTCCCGATCTATTCCTCTCATATTTTTATACACTTCTATAAGATCGCATCTTATCCTCCTGCGCTCCAGGGAATACAGTCCCAGCCGGCTCAACCTCTCCCTGTAGCTCAGACCTTCGAGTCCTGGAAACCTCCTTGTAAATCTTCTCTGCACCCATTTCAACTTAACATCTTTCCCATAACATGGTGCCCAGAACTAAACACAATACTCTAAATGCGGCCTCACCAATATTGTATATAACTGCAACATGACCTCCCCTCTATGTATGTGGAATGTTTCAACAGGTTCTCTTTCCATAAGTCAGTGTGTTGGATGGGTTTGGTTTCCAGCCTCATGGAAATATTTCCAACAATATTACAAATTCAGGAACATGAACGGTGCCAATGTTTGAATTAGTAGCAGCAAGTGACTTGGAGCCAGAAAAAAACAACCCAGGCTCATCCAACGTCCCTTTAAAGGTAGAATCCCGAATCCAGGAAGCATCCTAACAAATTCCTTTTCAACCATCTCCAAAGCCTCAACCTCCTTCATGTAATGGTGTGAACCAAAACTCCAAATCATCTCCCTTGTTTTCCTCTTCTTTTTAGCATACAGTGGCTTGAAAAAGTATTCATACCCCTTGAACTTTTCCACATTTTGTCACGTTACAACCACAAATGTAAATGTATCACTTCCGGTGGCGCTATGGAGTAGGAGAGACTCGCGCCAACTAGCTCAGTGAAAAAAACGAAAAAACGGGGTAAAAGACAGATCCTACCTGCAGAAAACGGCACCGATTGTTTTGCAGTAAGCCCGTGACGTCATCAGGCGCGCGACACCGGCAGTATGTCGACTCAACATACTCCCCCCCACAAGACAAAAAACGGCAAGACTAAAGAGGTAGGCCCAACTGAAGCCTCGGCCTCAGGTTTAACAGCATCCCGAGAAGACATCTCAAAGAAGAAGAAAAAGACTGAGTTGGAAGAATTAAAAACGTTTCTTAAGGAGGAACTTAAAAATCTTAGACAGAACTTTAAAGAGGAGCTGACATCTTTTAAAAAAGAAATTAAAGAACAAATTAAAGAAGATGTTACAGAGATTGTACACGAAGTCCTTGAAGACTGGAAATTAGATATGGAAAGAAATATGACTCAAAATGTTGAAGGAGTAAATGAAAAACTGAATATGATGGAATCCAGATTTGATTCTAAACTTGAACCTATTCTCCTGACATTAAACCAACACAAGATTGTAAAAGAACTTGAGGAACTTGCTGAGACAAGCACCGCAACTACAAAACAACTCATCATGAGAACCAACGCCTATCAAAGTTATTGCATCAAATAACTGAAAAATGTACAGACTTGGAGGGACGACAGAGGCGTCAGAACTTAAGAATCGTGGGCATCCAGGAAGGCAGAGAGGGGACTCGTGACCCCCGTGAATTTGCTGCAGAAGTACTGAAAACAATTTTGAACCTGGACCAGGCGCCATTACTTGCCCGAGCGCACAGTGCCGAGACGTCCCCCAAAGGTGGGCGACCGACCAAGAATAATGATAGTAAAGGTCCAATATGATCATGTATTGGATGACATGATGAGGAAAATTGGCAAAAGCAGAAATCTTGTATATGAAGGAGATAAGATTAGCGTATTCAGAGATTACCCTGTGGAAGTTGCTAAGAAAAGAGCGTTGTTCACAGAAACAAGAAGAATACTGAAGAACATAAAGAATCTGAGATATGGACTGTTATACCCCGCAACACTAAGAGTCAGTTACGAGAAGAAGGAATACTTCTTCATCAAGCACACGGAAGCATTTGAATTTGCCAAGAACATCGAGGACAAGATCGAAGATTGAAAAATATTCAACACTTAACACCTACCTGGATACTGCTATCTCGCAGAGAAGATATGGAACTCTAAACTTTAAACTATTATATTTAAGAGTTGCCTAAAATTCGCAATAAGAATTGGGTAAATATCCTGCAACGGATATATAATACTAACATTCTAGTACTAACCTCTAACAACTATTAATAATCAAGAATACTAACTAACACTAACTAATGATAATAAGATTATTTAGATTATTTAAGAATTAACTAAAAGTATGAAATATAAGTAAAGTGTGATTCAGGTATTTTATAATGAGTAATGTATGGTGGCTCTCTCTCTGATGTTTTCGTTTTTGATTATTCTTTGATAAATGTTTATATCATACAAAACTAACATTTCAATTTGAGACTACTAATTATACCATTAATGGAATATAATCATTATTTCTTTCCCCCCCACAAATTGTATGCATCGAATTGGAAACTTTCCTTTCAAGGAAAGTACGGAGCTAGTATTTTTATAAACCAAAAGCTACGGAAGTCCATAGATGCTTAGCCACATTAGGGTGGCTATCACTAACTGCACTAATTGTAGTTGTAGTTGCTTTTCTTTTTTACTTTCCACACTTTACTAACCCAATTTGCTATCACCTTTTTTATCTTATATCATATTATATTTTGTATTTGGAATGGAATTGCATATTTTATTTAAGGAGATATGTTCGGATGGAAAACAGACGTGACCTAAAATTCATCTACCTGATGTTCAAGTATAAGGTAGGGTTGAGTGTGCTGAATCATCTGCTCTCCAACTTAATCACAAGATGCAAGACATGAATATAAAAATTGGGGGTGAGGGAATTAAATTCTGTAGTTGGAATGTTAAGGGAATTAATGAACCTATCAAGAGAGGCAAAGTGTTAGCTCATTTAAAATCATTGAAAACAGATATAATAAATGGATTGCTAAAGCGTACCACTCTTCATTCTCACATAAATCTAGAGGTGTTGCAATATTAATTCGTAAAGGTATACCCTTTAAACATATATCAACGATAGAAGACATTGAAGGCAGATATATTGTAATAATAGGGGAGTTATACTTAAAAAAGGTGACTCTCCTCAATGTGTATGGACCAAATTTTGATAGCCCTCTGTTTTTTAAGAGAATTCTTAACAATATCCCAGAAGGTACACAACAAAACTTAATAATCGGTGGAGATTTAAATTGTACATTGGATGCTTGTTTGGATAGATCATCAACTCAAAGAAAACTAAAATCTCGATCAAATGAATTTTTAAATTCATACATTAATACTACTAATATTAAGGACGTTTGGAGAATTGAAAATCCATCGGGCCGAGAATATTCATTTTACTCAACAGTACATAAAACTTACTCAAGGATAGACTATTTTTTAGTAGATTCAAAACTTATCCCATTTACCTATAACTCACAATATCATAACATCATAATCTCAGACCACACTCCATTAACATTTATGATCAAAGTAAACGGAATGGCAGAGACACAGTCACAATGGAGATTTAATCCCCAAATCTTAAAAGATAAGTCATGTAATGAATACCTAGTAAAACAGATTAAAATGTTTTTTGAGGCTAACGATGGCCCTGAAATCTCCGCTTCCCTTCTTTGGGAAACATTTAAAGCATTTGTACGAGGAGCATTAATTTCTTCCCAATCATTTTTTAATAAAGAGAATAGGGCCAAACAACAGAAACTGGAAATGGAAATAAAGCAATTAGACACAGAAAATGCAGCAGCACCATCCACGATAAAACACAATAAAATTGCAGTATTGAAATATAAATTAAACAAGATATATTCAGACCAAGTTATAAAACTTTATCAACATACAAAACAATTAAATTTTGAATTTGGTGACAAACCACAAAAACTATTAGCGCGTCAACTTCGCAAATTGGATGGGGAAAAAACAATATACAAAATTAGAACAGACAAGGGAGAAACATTAACACTGAACAAAGATATTAATGATAGATTTCTACAATACTATCAAAAATTGTATTCATCTAAAATAACAGAACAATCAACGGGAATGGAAACAGTTTGCGGGTCTAGATCAGAAAGAGAGAGAATTGCTAGGGGCTGAAATTACGATAAAAGACATTGAAGAATCAATCAAATCCTTAAAAAACGGAAGGTCTGCAGGACCCGATAGTCTAAATTCTGAATTTTATTAAAAAAATTATGATTTGCTTTCCCCACGCCTACAGACAATGTACAAATACGCTATTACTCAACAGAAACTCCCAGAAACTCTAAATGAATCTACAATCATACTCATACCAAAAACGGACAAGGATCTTGAAGACCCAGGTTCATACAGAGCTATAGCCCTCTTAAATACTGATCAGAAAATATTAACTAAAATTCTATCTAATAGATTGAGCTTAGTGATCAGCAAATTAATACATCCCGACCAAACAGGGTTTATCCCCAAACGGTATTCATTTTATAATCTGAGAAGATTATTTAATATTATATACTCCAATAGAATCCCTAACGCAGAGCTAGCAATTATCTCGTTAGATGCTGAAAAAGCATTTGACCAGGTAGAATGGCCATATTTATTTTCGGTGATGGAAAAATTTCAACTAGGAGAGAAGTACTGTACATGGGTTAAATTGTTATATTCTAATCCAACAGCTAGAATATTAACAAACAAAATGTTATCAACTAAATTTAATCTCTCTAGAGGCTGTAGACAAGGATGCTCACTATCCCCACTATTATTTGCTCTTGCAATCGAACCCCTAGCAGAAAGCGTTAGAAACCATCCAGGAATATTTGGATACAATACTAGAGACACAAGGAATAAAATCTCCTTATATGCAGATGATATACTAATATATATTACAAAATTAGAAACTAGTATTCCAAACCTATTAAATCTAATAACTCAATTTGGTCAGTTTTCGGGATATAGAATTAATTGGAATAAAAGCGAAATCATGCCAATAACAAAATTCAATTTACATACAATACAACAATCCCCTTTTAAAATAGTTAAAGATAAATTTAACTACTTAGGAATCTATGTAACTAAGACATATACCTCTTTATTTAAACTAAATTTCCCACCCTTACTGAATAAACTACATAAGAATATTCAATACTGGAAAACACTCCCCATTTCTATGCTTGGGAGAATTAATGCTATAAAAATGATTTTTTTACCGCAACTGCTGTACCTACTTCAATTAATTCCGATATATATCCCAAAAACTTTTTTCAAAAAAGTCGATTCCATTGTTACAAGTTTTGTCTGGGATTATAAGAATCATAGAATAAGTAAAAAACATTTATGTAAGTCAAAGATAAATGGAGGTTTGGCTTTGCCAAATTTCTTATTTTATTTTTGGGCAGTCCATATTAAAAACATGAATTTCTGGCTGGAAGAAATGGATCAACAACCAGATTGGCTAATGATGGAAAAGGAAGACTGTCTACCTTTTGAAATTGGACCGATCATATTTGCCCCCACAAAACTGCACAAAAAAACCTATAAAGAAAACCCCATAATACATAGTGGAATACGAATTTGGAAACAAATAAAAAAAGATTTAAAATTGAATAATATACCACTCTGCCTTCCCATTGTAAATAATCCTTTATTCAAATCATCCTTTATGGACAAAGGTTTCACACAATGGAAAAATTATGGAATCAAAAATATAGGACATCTTTATGGGAAAGGTACTTTTCTTTCATTTCAAGAGTCACAACAGAATTATGGACTGCACTCAAATAATTTCTTCAGATATCTACGAATTAGAGATTATGTTAAATCTAATACACAAGTCTACAGGAATAGGGAATCAGAAATTCTTGATGAATGTTTGAACAAGCATCCTAATACTGAAAAACTAATAGCTTATATTTATAACACCCTACTAAACAACGCGGTACCACCGACCGAACCATATAGATACAAATGGGAAAATGAAATAGGTCACCCTATCACGAAAGATATGTGGAACGAAAGTTTACAACAAATACATCAATGTTCATTAAATGCCAGACATACTTTAATACAATTCAAGGTCTTACATAGACTACACTACTCTAAAATAAAACTAAATAGAATCTTCCCACAAATCTCTCCTATTTGTGATAAATGTCTACATCTAGAGGCTAATTTAACACATACGTTTGCAAACTGTATAAAACTTAAACATTTCTGGACTGATATTTTTGAAATAACTTCAGAAGTTATTAATACAAAACTGGACCCAGACACAAAATTAATAATACTTGGAATATCAGAACAAAGCTTAACACTCACAACAAACCAAAGAAATTTCCTCAACTACAGTATAATAACCGGGAAAAAATTAATATTAAAATTTTGGAAAGGCCCTACAACCCCCACAATTAAAATGTGGATTACGGAAATGTCAGAGACCCTATACTTAGAAAGAATTAGACTTGTCTTAATGGACAAACAAGATCTTTTCCATAAAATTTGGGCTCCATTCATTAACTATCTGAAGGGATAGATTGGCACAGCACGAGGACCCAACTGAAACTTGAACTCAGGAACAGATGAAAAGCTATACTTTATAACCTACGAACCTATCTCCATTGACGTATTACAGGTAACCCATTCCACCTCCCTTGTTTTTCTATTGTGTTTTTTTTTCTTTCTTTTTTATTTGTAACTTTCTACCCTCTCTTTCTCCCTCTTTCTATAAAAAATAAAAACACTAGAAGCAGAAGTAATTGATAATGGAAATTTTTAATAATGTATGACTGATGTATATGAAAAGTTTTTTTACTATAATATGTAACTACATTTTATAATATGTCTACTTCTAATAAATAAATTTAAAAAATCAAAAAAAACAAATGTAAATGTATTTTATTGGGATTTTATGCAATAGACCAACACAAAGTGGTGCATAATTGTGAAGTGGAAGGTAAATGATACATGGTTTTCAAATTTTTTTACAAATAAAAAACTGAAAAGTGTGGCGTGCAAAAGTATTCAGCCCCCCCGAGTCAATACTTTGTAGAACCACCTTTCGCTGCAATTACAGCTGCAAGTCTTTTGGGACATGTCTCTACCAGCTTTGCACATCTAGAGACTGAAATGTTTGCCCATTCTTCTTTGCAAAATAGCTCAAGCTCAGTCAGATTGGATGGAGAGCGTCTGTGAACAGCAATTTTCAAGTCTTGCCAGAGAATCTCAATTGGATTTAGGTCTGGACTTTGACTGGGCCATTCTAACACATGAATATGCTTTGATCTAAACCATTCCATTGTAGCTCTGGCTGTATGTTTAGGGTCGTTGTCCTGCTGGAAGGTGAACCTCCGCCCCAGTCTCCAGTCTTTTGCAGACTCTAACAGGTTTTCTTCCAAGATTGCCCTGTATTTGGCTCCATCCATCTTCCCATCAACTCTGACCAGCTTCCCTGTCCCTGCTGAAGAAAAGCATCCCCACAGCATGATGCTGCCACCACCATGTTTCACAGTGGGGATGGTGTGTTCAGGGTGATGTGCAGTGTTAGTTTTCCGCCACACATAGCGTTTTGCATTTAGGCCAAAAACCTCAATTTTGGTCTCATCTGACCAGAGCACCTTCCTTCACATGTTTGCTGTGTCCCCCACATGGCTTGTGGTAAACTGCAAACGGGACTTCTTATGGCTTTTTTTCAACAATGGCTTTCTTCTTGCCACTCTTCCATAAAGGCCCGATTTGTGGAGTGCACAACTAATAGTTGTCCTGTGGACAGATTCTCCCACCTGAGCTGTGGATCTCTGCAGCTCCTCCAGAGTTACCATGGGCCTCTTGGCTGCTTCTCTGATCAATGCTCTCCTTGTCAGTTTAGGTGGACGGCCATGTCTTGTTAGGTTTGCAGTTGTGCCATACTCTTTCCATTTTCGGATGATGGATTGAACAGTGCTCCGTGAGATGTTCAAAGCTTGGGATATTTTTTTATAACCTAACCCTGCTTTAAACTTCTCCACAACATTATCCCTGACCTGTCTGGTGTGTTCCTTGGGCTTCATGATGCTGTTTGTTCACTAATGTTCTCTAACAAACCTCTGAGGCCTTCACAGAACAGCTGTATTTATACTGAGATTAGATTACACACAAGTGGACTCTATTTACTAATTAGGTGACTTCTGAAGGCAATTAGTTGCACTGGATTTTATTTAGGGGTATCAGAGTAAAGAGGGCTGAATACTTTTGCACGCCACACTTATCAGTTTTTTATTTGTAAAAACATTTGAAAACCATGTATAATTTTCCTGGCACTTCACAATTATGCACCACTTTGTGTTGGTCTATCACATAAAATCCCAATAAAATACATTTACGTTTGTGGTTGTAACGTGACAAAATGTGGAAAAGTTCAAGGGGTATGAATACTTTTGCAAGCCACTGTATGTATAAAATGCCTTGGGATTCTCTTTAATCCTAGTTGCTAAGGACATTTCATAGCCCTTTTAGGCCCTCTTAATTCCCTGTTTGTGTTCTTTCCTGCTTTCTTCATTCTCGTCAAAGGCCCTGGTTGATTTCATCTTCCTAAACCTTAGATATGCTTCCACTTCCTTTTTGGTCAAATTTATAACCTCTCTTGTCATCCAGGGTCTTTATCAAATACCCGACTAAAATGCATGTAGAAACATCCACCACCCTATCCTCATCGATCAGCTTTGTCACCTCCTCAAAAATACCCAATCAAGTTAGTAAGACACATCCTGCTGTGTACAAAGCCCATGCTGACTCTCCCTAATTAACCCATTTCCTTCCAAATGTGAATAAATCATATTGCAAAGAATCCTCTCCAATGGCTTCCCTTCTCAATATCCCTATATTCCACTAATACTTTCCTACTAAATCCACTGATGGTGGGCACACTGCCCTATAATTCACTTCATTCTCTTCACTGCACTTCCCTTCTTACACAAAGGAACAACATTAGCTTCTCTCCAGTCCTCCTGTATCTCATTCTTGGTTAGCTAAGACCCACACAAGGCTCCCACGATCTCTTCTTTTGCCTATAACCTGGGATAGATTCCAACAGGCCCTGATGATTTATCCACCATAACATTCATCGATATCCTTAACACATCCTCCTTCTTTCTTTGCAACTGGCCTTGCATATTAGTAATCGCCACACTCATCTCAAATAAATAGATGCAAAGTATTTGTTTAATATCTCACCAACATCTCCTGACTCAAAGCACATATTCCCTCATTTATCCATTCTGTGGTCACTTTTAGCCCTTCTAATCACCCACTAGAATTTTGTCCTCCTTGTTTTATATTCCCCAAAGGTCCTGTCTGGTTTCATCTTGTTAAACCTTGCATGCACTTACTTTTCCTTTTTGACTAAATTTTGAACCACTTTAGTCCTCCAGTTCCATGTCAGTCATGAACTTTGATCAACTGGTCTTTAAACAAGTTCTACATGTCAGATGTGGACTTAGCCAATAACAAATGCTCCCAAGGTACCCTCCCGAGCTCTTGAAGTATAACGTTGTAATTTGCCATACTCCAATTTTGTGCCTTCTGCAAGGTCCAGACTGATTCCTTTTCAAAACAATAGTAAGATTAAACGAGAACTTACCAGTTCGAAGTTTGATCGTTATTTTATGAGGAGTAACGTTGAGAGAATACGTGAAGAACCCCACCAGGACGCATGCGTGTCATTCTTCAAAGCAGCGGTGTGAAATCACAGATAACTGTAATGACTAAACATAGTAAGGTTAGAGAAGAAGATACCAGTTGAGTATATGATCAAGGGTGGGAGCGGAGGGCACGTATTCCCTCAACGTTACTCCTCATAAAATAACGATCAAACTTCGAACTGGTAAGTTCTCATTTAATCTTACTAATTTACTTCAGAGTCACGTGAGTGACTACGTGAAGATTTTAAAGCTCTGTGATTCCATGCCGTGGAAACGAGTCCATGCATCACATCTGCCTTGATTATGGCGAGAATAGTGTTAACATCATTAGACATCAATACGATATTGAAAAACCAACGATAAATTTATTAACACCAAATTATAGCCCCTATTTATGGGGTAAAATTATATTACAGAACTTAAAATTGTTTCTGCAAATGTTCCAGGTTCAATTACTGGTTTGTTATAAAATCGTTGGAAAGTTTTCTCCGTTGACCATCCTGCTGTCTTGAGGATTTGGTCCATAGGAACATCCAACTTCATAGCTGCCGATGTAGCTGCAGCCCTGGTGGAGTGAGATTTTAAAATGTTAGTGTCTACTCCAGCCTTTATTAGGTCCTGTTTTAGCCATCTCGAGATGGTCTGGACTGTCACTTTTTTGTGTGGCTGTTTGTAGCTGATTAAAAGTGCCATTTATTTGCCTCTGATGACCTTAGTATACTTCATATATAATAGCAAGTGTGTTACAATACAGAGTCGATCATCTGTCGGGTAGGCCCTGAATTCTATTTTTAGGTCTGCTGACCCCTGTCTGTTCTGTTTGACTAATTCATTGATGTGAAAAGTTAAATTTCCAGATTAAGTAGTCATGTTGTCCAGCCTTAGATTCTGTAGCGACTGGACCCTTTGTGCCGTGACCAAGGCCATCAGCATGACTGTTTTCATAGTCAGTTTCTGTAGGAACAGAGCTGTAGCTGGAGACCAGTTTCTTAACATGGTCAGTACAATGCTCACATCCCATATTTGGGAGTACCTGGTTCTTGGGGGATTAACATTAAAAATGCCCCTCATGAGTTTAGTTACCAGGGGGTGTGTCCCAACAGAATGCCGCTCTGTTCCTTGTCACAGGTATGTTGACAGAGCACTTCTGGCGCAGTTGATGGCACTATGACTGAGCCTCTCATCGTAATGGAGGCTTGCCAGGAATTACAGAACAGACGGGATGTTCATAGATCTGAGGATGATGATATTGTTGTGACAGTACATTTCCCATTTCTTGATGTACACCAAGTACTGTTTTTTGGTGGACTGCCTGTGGGCCGCTGAAATAATATCCACTGTTCGGTCCGTCAGTCCCAGGTGTAGTAGTGGTGCTTTCAAACTCTACAAATCAATAGGTTTATATAATTATGACATGGGTGACTTTCCCTTGTTACGGGATGAACCAGTAAATTAGGTCTATGATGGATGGTGATGCATGGTTCTAATACCATGTCGAGTATCACCGGGAACCATGGTTGAGTAGGCCAATCGGGTACTATCAAATACCAGATGCAGAGTCTTGCTGTATTTTCCTTAATACCCGACTGATGAGGCAGAAAGGAGGGAATGCCTAAATAAACAATTTCCCCCAATGCAGCGAAAATGCATCTGTTGCCGCTGCCCCAGGGTCTGGTTCCCATGAAACATAGTTCGATAACTGGTGATTGAGCCTGGATGCGAATAGATCGATATCTGGTGTTCCATACTGTGCTGTAATTTCAGCAAATACATTTTTATCCAACATCCATTCGGTGTTTTCATTGAATTTGCGTGACCTGGTGTCTGCCACTAAATTTAGTTTACCTGGTAAGTAGGTAGCTGATATCCAAATATCTCTCTGGATACACCATTGCCAAATTGTGTTGGCCAGATTGTCACATGATGTCGATTTGTTTCCACCCATATGGTTGATATATGCTACCACGGTGGTGTTGTCAATTTGTAGTCTAACATGGTGGTGATATAACCCAGAACAATATGACTTAAGGCCATGGAATGCACTTAACATTTCCAGGTAGTTTATGCCCAGTGTTTGTAATAATGATGCCTCCTGTGCATTCCATCTCCCTCCACAGCTGGAGATGGAATTGGTAGCACCCCAACCAAGTGCACTGGCATCAGTTTGTAGTACCATAGACGGGTTGCTGATAATGATTGGATTGGAACAATGCCTAATGTTATCTTTCCACCATTTTAGTTCCATTATGGCCTCTGTTGGTAGTTTCATTGGTCTGTCAAAATGACCACCATTAATTTTGAGTGCTCGTATTTTAGCCCTCTGTAAATTTTGATAATGTAAAGGTCCGAATTGTGTGGCTGGAAATGCAGCCACTATTTTGCCAATTATTATTGCTACCAGTCTGATGGATGGTTTAGTGATGTCAATGATTTTGCTGCAAGCCTCTATTAAGGCTGTAACCTTTTCTTTCGGCAAAGTAATTGACATGTGAACTGAGTTAATGGTGAATCCCAGATAATCCATTGTGGTTGAAGGCGTTAATTTAGATTTAACTGGATGGATGATAAACCCCAGTTTTTCAAATAATTGTTTTGTGGCTGTTACCGTTTGTGTAGCCAATTCCAAAGTTTTGCCCACAATAAGTATGTCATCTAGATATGCCATTACCATGTGTTTTTGTTTCCGCAGAAACGCTAGGGCTGGTTTCAAAATTTTAATGAACAGCCTGGGGGCGGATGTTAGGCCATTAGGTAGTGCCCTGTACTGCCAGAGCTGACCCATCCAGTTGAATTTTAAATAACATCTGTGGTCACCTCTTATGCGTACTGTATAGTAAGCATCTTTTAAATCGATGCTTGCCATGTAGTAACCTTTGGAAATCAATTGCTTAGCAGTAACAAAGGTTTCCATCTTGAAATGAATATATAGTACAAAAGTATTCAAATTAGTCAAATCTATGATGATGCGGCAACCACCATCATTCTTGTTTTTTTATAAAGATGTTGGACACGAATTCCTGTGATTCGTGTTGGGTTTTCTCAATTACTCCTTTTTTATAAAGCCGCTGTAGTTCAGCGTGTGCTTTTGATTTTTCTTTGCCTGCAAGCACGAACATTCGGTACATGCTGAACTGGAGGGTTATGTTTTTGTATAAATTCTATGGTATAACCCTGGATACTGCTTAAAATGTAAGTGTCGGTAGTTAACTCATTCCATGCATCCAGATAGAAGTGTAATCTCCCACCAACCTCCATGCTCCCTTCAATTCGCAAGGAACCAGACCCACCTACCTCCATGGTTACCAGTGGTAGGTTTATTACTTTTTCGGTATCCTCCGTGGACGTTGAGGTGCCGGTGTCTGGGTCTGTAGTTGGGTCGGTGTTGGGGTTTGTGCATTTTCCAGGAAGGCCGGTCTGGGCCATGGCCTAAGAAAGACCGATGTTGAGTGTACCTGGCCTTCGAGCTTTCACCAGTTTGTCTTGTCCGACTGGTGGGTGCGTAGGGGTGCTGTTTCTGGCCGAAGTAGTTTTTAGACGTTGCTTTAATGAGCCCCAGGGTTTTAGCCTCTTCGTCAAGTTCTTTTACCTGTTTGGATAAGTCACCTCCAAATAGTAATATTGGTGGTTTGGAGGTTCCAGGTTTGCACAGGCCTGCAAATTTGGGGTCTAAAGCCGGCTGGATGGCACTCTTCCTAATACTATTTAACTCGTATTGGGAGTTGCAAAATAAAGCCAGTGCATCCTGGTAATCTTGTGTCATGTCTTTTTCGTTTATTGTGCGGGCGAAAGCCGTAATTCCTGCTGTTAGGACTTTCAGAACTTTCTGTAGTTTCAAGTCCCTGGCTCTGATAGATGCTCCAACATGTTTCCAAATACACTGGTTGACACTGGGAACATTCAGTGATTTGCAGTTCCCTGGTGGTACGTGTCTTGCTGTGGTGTCCAATAATGCCTGTCCTTGTAGCTGATTGAATGACATGTAGTCGATACTTGCAGCTATTTTAGGTTCCAGGTTTTGGCCAGTTTGGTCAGGTTGAATGAACTGGGACACCATATCCAATAGGTTTTCTTGCACCCCATGCACACTAGGAGTATGTTCTGCACACTCCTCTTCATCGTCAGCCCAGAATTGACACCCCGTACTCCGCTCTGATGAGGGAGAAGCACTGTGCAGCCCTACAAGAGGTACTGCTGTAGGACTTACTAGCTGCCCACTGTGACTAGTCTCCATCTCCCGGAGCCTGCCACTTTGGAGTATTTGCTCCAACAGCCGCTCCAACTGGCTCCAATGCTCTCGGGCACTGGCCGCTCGCGGCTGCTCCTGTTCCTCAAGCCGCTCCAACCAGCTCCAATGCTCTTGGGCACTGGCCGCTCGCGGCTGCTCCTCAAGCCGCTCCAACCGGCCCCAATGCTCACGGGCACTGGCCGCTTGCGGCTGTTCAAAGTCGGACTCATCGGAGTCAACGACTCTGTCAGTTTTTTGCTTAGCTTTACCGCCCGGCCGTGGTGTTGATTTGGCCGGTGCGGGGGCGAAGTCGGGCACAGCTGTTCCCATTAAGGGAGATTGGTGTGCCGTTGGCCGCTGCTGGCTGCCCGCAACTCCGCGGTTCTCTCCCGCCAGCTTTTTCGCAGCCTTCTTGTTTTTCCTGGATCTGTCCATGCCTCCACCTGTGATAAAGTAAGTGGAAAGAACGCAGAGTCTCCTTACCTGCTGTTCCCGGCTTTTAAATTCTGCCGCTAAGGGGAACGTCGTTCCCCCTGCTGTGACTCATTGCAATGCGTGTAGCGATATGACACGCATGCGTCCTGGCGGGGTTCTTCACGTAGTCACTCACGTGACTCCGAAGTAAAATCTTAGAACTTATGGAGTTGTGATCACTATTCGAAAATACCCTTCCACTGAAAGACCAGTCACCTGGCCAGACTCAATTCCCAACGCAAGGTCCAGTATGTTCCCTTCTCCCATTGGACTCGACACATACTGTTTCAAGAAACCCTCTTGGATATATCTAACAAATTCTGCTATGTCTAAGCCCTTGGCATTTACCAAGTCCCAGTCAATATTGGGGAAATTAAAGTCACCCACCATGAAGTTGGATGATCAGCCATGATCATATTGAATGGCGGTGCAGGCTCGAAGGGCTGAATGGCCTACTCCTGCACTTATTTTCTATGTTTCTATGAAAAACCTGTACGAAATGGGAAACCTACTATCATTCCAACAATTACAATTAAAATTTAAACTGAAAACATCTCCTGACTCAAAGCACATATTCCCTCATTTATCCTTCAGTGGTTCTATCTTCTCCCAATTTACCCAATTAATGTAGATATAAAAAGCCTTGGAATTTTCATTAATCTGACTTGCCAAAACCATTCTGTGGTCACTTTTAGCCCTTCTAATCACCCACTAGAGTTTTCCGTACTCTGTTCTCCTTGCTTTAGCATGTTTATATCTTCCTATCTGTTCCTCTGTCTACCACTTGCTATTGGGGAGCCTATAGTACAATCACTTCAGAGTGTTTGCACCTTTCTTATTTTTAAGCCCTGCACATATTGCCTCAGAAGACAAACCCTCCAGTGGGTACTCTTTGAGTACCACCGTGGCAGTCTCCTGATTAGTAGAGCAACTTCCCCACCTCTTTTCCCTCTAATACGTCTAAAATATCAAACTCTGGAACATTGAGATATAAACCATATAACCATTACAGCACGGAAACAGGCCATCTCGACCCTTCTAGTCCGTGCCGAACACGTATTCTCCCCTAGTCCCATATACCTGCGCTCAGACCGTAACCCTCCATTCCTTTCCCGTCCATATAACTATCCAATTTATTTTTAAATGATAAAAACGAACCTGCCTCCACCACCTTCACTGGAAGCTCATTCCACACAGCCACCACTCTCTGAGTAAAGAAGTTCCCCCTCATGTTACCCCTAAACTTCTGTCCCTTAATTCTCAAGTCATGTCCCCTTGTTTGAATCTTCCCTACTCTCAGTGGGAAAAGCTTATCCATGTCAACTCTGTCTATCCCTCTCATCATTTTAAAGACCTCTATCAAGTCCCCCCCCTTAACCTTCTGCACTCCAAAGAATAAAGCGCTAACTTGTTCAACCTTTCTCTGTAACTTAGTTGCTGAAACCCAGGCAACATTCTAGTAAATCTTCTCTGTACTCTCTCTATTTTGTTGACATCCTTCCTATAATTAGGCGACCAAAATTGTACACCATACTCCAGAATTGGCCTCACCAATGCCTTGTACAATTTTAACATTACATCCCAACTTCTATACTCAATGCTCTGATTTATAAAGGCCAGCACACCAAAAGCTTTCTTTACCACCCTATCTACATGAGATTCCACTTTCAGGGAACTGTGCACAGTTATTCCCAGATCCCTCTGTTCACCTGCATTCTTCAATTCCCTACCATTTACCATGTACGTCCTATTTTCATTTGTCCTGCCAAGATGTAGCACCTCACACTTATCAGCATTAAACTCCATCTTTCACCCCACTCTTCCAACTGGCATAAATCTCTATGTAGACTTTGAAAATCTACTTCATTATCCACAACCCCACCTATCTTAGTATCATCCGCATACTTACTAATCCAATTTACCACACCATCATCCAGATCATTGATGTACATGACAAACAACAGTGGACCCAACAGATGCTGGCCATTACCCTCTCGTAACCATGAAAGGGACATGAGGGTCATTTATTTTAAGAAAATGATAACATAATGCATAGGTACAATGAGTGCATATCACGCATTGCTTTCCTAAAAAGAAGGGATCTCTTTGAAGATGTAACACCTTGTTCACCGTGCCCCAACCTGCAGAATTGTTGTCACTGTCATAATGTGGTCATTGTCACAATGCAACTGCCAAATTGCTCATAGCAAGGTCTAAACAGGGGAATAAGACAGTGACCAAATTATTTATATCAATGATGTTGATCAAAAGATCTATATTAACCAGGACGTGAGGAAGAAATGCCAGTCTCTTCTTCCAAACAACTTTTCATGAAAATCTACCTCAGAGAGCAGTTGAGTGATTAGTTTATTATTTTATCCAAGATTACATTTTGCAATGCCATTTTGATTTAAACTTTTAAAATATGAAATGGCCATATCTAAATATGTGCAAAGTGTATGTGTATTACATCTCTCTGTTCTCCTTGCTCGCTTGCTGGCAGTTGCGAAAGTTGTCAACTGACAAACAAAAGCCCAAAGTATTTATTTCATTTAATCCCTGCATTTATGAAGATGCTTAATTTTTACATATTTAGAAACATAGAAACATGGACAATATGTGCAGGAGGAGGCCATTCGGCCCTTCGAGCCAGCACCGTCATTCACTGTGATCATGGCTGATTGTCCCCAATCAATAACCTGTGCCTGCCTTCTCCACATATCCCTTGATTCCACCAGCCCCTTGAACTCTATCTAACTCTCTCTTACATCCATCCAGTGATATGGCCTCCACTACCCTCTGTGGCAGGGAATTCCACAAATTCACAACTCTCTGGGTGAAAATGTTTTTTTCTCACCTCAGTCCTAAATGGCCTCCCCTTTATTCTAAGACTGTGGCTCATGGTTCTGGACTTGCCCAACATTGGGAACATTTTTCCTGCATCTAGCCTGTCCAGTCCTTTTATAATTTGATATGTTTATATAAGATACCCCCTCATCCTTCTAAACTCCAGTGAATACAAGCCTAGTGTTTTCACTCTTTCCTCATATGACAGTCCAGCCATCCCAGGGATCAACCTCGTGAACCTAACATGCACTGCCTCAATCACAAGGATGTCCTTCCTCAAATTAGGAGACCTAAACTGTGCACAATACTCCAGATGTGGTCTCACCAGAGCCCTATACAACTGCAGAAGAACCTCTTTACTCCTATACTGAAATCCTCTTGTTATGAAGGCCAACATTCCATTAGCTTTCTTCACTGCCTGCTGTACCTGCACGCCAACTTTCAGTAACTGGTGTACAAGGACACCCAGGTCTCGTTGCACCTGCCCCTTACCTAACCTAACCCCATTGAGATAATAATCTGCCCCCTTGTTTTTGCCACCAAAGTGAATAACCTCACATTTATCTATGTTATATTATATCACATATTATACTGCATCTTCCACGCTTCTGCCAACTCACTGAACCTGTCCAGGTCACCCTGCAACCTCCTAACATCCTCGTCTCAGTTCACATTGCCACCCAGCTGTGTGTCATCAGCAAACTTGCTAGTGTTGCTCCTAATTCCCTCTTCCAAATCATTAATATATATGGTAAACAGTTGCGACCCCAACACCAAGCCTTGCGGCATTCCACTCGCCACTGCCTGCCATTCTGAAAAGGAATCGTTCACTCCTACTCTTTGCTTCCGGTCTGCCAACCAATTTTCTATCCAGATCAACACCCTACCCCCAATGCCATGGGCTCTAATTTTAGTCACCAGTCTCCCGTGCGGGACCTTATCAAAGGCTTTTTTGAAAGTCGAGATACACTACATCCACTGGCTCCCCTTCATCCATTTTACTTATCACATCCTCAAAAAATTCCAGAAGATTAGTCAAGCATGATTTTCCTTTCATAAATCCATGCTGACTTGGACTAATCCTTTTACTGCTATCCAAATGCCCCATTATTACCTCTTTAATAATTGACTCCGGTATCTTTCCCACCACCGAAATCAGGCTAACTGGTCTGTAATTCCCTGTTTTCTCTCTCGCTCCTTTCTTGAAAAGTGGGATAACATTAGCTATCCTCCAATCCACAGGAACTGATCCTGAATATATTGAACATTGGAAAATGATCTCCAATGCGTCCACTATTTCTAGAGCCACCTCCCTGAGGACCCTGGGATGCAGACCATCAGGCCCAGGGGATTTATCATCCTTCAGTCCCATTAGCCAACCCAATACTATTTCTCGCCTAATGAAAATTTCTTTCAGTTCCTCTACCCCCTTAGATCTTCTGTCCTCCAGTACATCTGGGAGATTGTTTGTCTCTTCCTTAGTGAAGACAGATCCGAAGTACCTGTTCAACTCTTCTGCCATTTGCTTGTTCCCCACAATAATTTCACCCGTTTCTCCCTTCAAGGGACCCACATTTGACTTTGTTACTCTTTTTCCCTTAACATATCTAAAGAAGCTTTTACTGTCCTTCTTTACATTCCTGGGCAGCTTCCCCTCGTACTTCATCTTTTCAGCCCGTATTGCCCGTTTTGTTTCCTACTGTTGTCCTATGAAAGTTTCCCAATCCTCTGGCTTCCAGTTACTCTTTGCTGTGTTATACATCATTTCTTTTAGTTTTATTCTATCCCTAACTTATCTTGTCAGCCACGGATGCCTCCTACTCCCCTTAGAATCATTCTTCCTTTTTGGAATGAAATGATCCTGCGTCTACCGGATTATTCCCAGAAATTCCTGCCATTGCGGTTCCACCGTCATTCCTGCTAGGATCCCTTTCCAGTCCACTTTGGCCAGCTCCTCTCTCGTGCCTTCATAGTCCCCTTTGTTCAACTGCATCACTGACACTTCCGATTTAGCCTTCTCCTTCTCAAAATGCAGATTAAAACTAATCATATTATGATCACCACCTCCAAGCGCTTCCTTTACCTCGAGTTCTCTTATCAAATCTGGTTCATTGGACAACACTAAATCCAGAATTGCCTTTTTTCTGGTTGGCTCCATTACAAGCTGCTCTAAGAATCCATCTCGGAGGTGCACTACAAACTCTCTTTCTTGAGGTCCTGAACCAATCTTATTTTCCCAGTCTACCTGCATATTGAAATCCCCCATCACCACAGTGACATTACCTTTGTTACATGCCAGTTTTAACTCCTGCTGCAACTTACACCCTACATCCGGCTTACTATTTGGGGGGTCTGTAGATAAAACCAATTAGTGTCTTTTTGTTTCTATTTTGGTATCTTAATGTACAAGCGAATTGTCATTCAATGCAATTAAAATAGTATTTCTATTCAAACATTGCCTTCCCAAAAGCAAGTAATCTCTCTGAGCATGTAACACCTTGTTCTCTATACTCCCACCTGCAGAAAATGAGCTCTAATGATTGCTGTACAACATAGGTAGTGCAACAAGGATTGAAAAAAAATGTATCATTAGGATAACTTACCCATGCATTTATTATTGCCCTGAAGCAATTAAAAATGCTGTACATTCTCGTGGTAGTCAGAGTGGAAGTTAACAAAGTTCAAAATGTCCATTATGGGGCTCCCATTTGTATGACCAACTTGCTTGAATAAGGAAATCAGTCCTGGTCAAATTGGTATTAAATAAACCTAAACACATCATTTAGGGCTTTATCAGTAAGCCATTGACTTGGGTTGTAGGGGTGCAAAACATGTCATAATATACATCACACAGAGGCTGATGCGGAGGTCACTTCTGTAACCTGCTGTACAGTACTTTACCATTGCAAGCTGAAAGCATCAAAAAAGTAATACTTTCCTTGCCTGAATGGTACTGAGGTTTGGATGCCGTAGCTATTTTTAGTTGCCTTCGACACTCCTTCTTGAATTCCCAACCTAGTGGGAGACATCCCTTGCTCTTTGCACTATAAAATATGACTAAAACGACATCTGAGATTAATCAAGAGACCAAGTATTTGACAGGTGAGAGCAGAATCCCACAGATTTCTACTGATGTCACAAACAATGAGAGTGATGCATCTAAACTGTTGCTAATTGTCCAGTATTTTGTGTATTTGTTTATTTAGTTTGAACTATTGTCTTTAATGTGCTTTCTTACATCACTGTGATAGAAAGTTCTTTCTTACATCACAGTGCAGAAGGCCTCAAAGAACTTAGAAAAAAAGACACAAAGAGTAACTCAGCTGGGTCAGGCAGCATTGATGGAGAACATGAGTAGGGGACCCTTCTTCACTCAGAATGTAGGGGTGAGGGGGAAAATAATGTTAGAGGAGAGGTGGGGAAGAACTTACTTTACTTAGACTTACTTCCTCCCACACCGTTGAGAGCATTGGGCAGCAAGCGTTCGCCATTCTGCTTGGTTATGTGCGACGTCTTCCACCCTCGTCCTGGGCTTCCAAATCCTTCTGGAATGTTCGCCTCCATGTGAGTTTTGAACGGCCTCTTTTCCTTCTTGCGTCAGGTTGCCATGTCATTGCTATCTTAGGTGCACGTTCTGGAGTCATTCTGAGCACATGTCCTGCAAATTCCATCCTGCGTACCTCTATGTCCTGGCTGAGAGGCTTTGTTGCAGTTACACGGTAGATCTCCTCAATTGTGATGTTGTCTCTGTAGCTAGACTTCAGGATCTTCCAAGTCAAGTCAAGTCAAGAGAGTTTTTTGTCATGTGTCCCAGATAGGACAATAAAATTCTTGCTTGCTGCAGCACAACAGAATATTGTAAGCAAAAATACAGAACAGTTCAGTTCAATATACACAAAAATAAGCAGATAAAGTGCAATAGGCTGTTACAGTTCAGAGTCTGTCTGTTGTCGAGTTTAATAGCCTGATGGCTGTGGGGAAGAAGCTGTACCTGAACCTGGAAGTAACAGATTTCAGGCTCCCGTACCTTCTGCCCGATGGTAGCGGAGAGATGAGTGCGTGGTCAGGATGGCGTGGGTCCTTGATGATGTTGGCTGCCTTTTTGAGGCAGCGACTGCGATAGATCCCTTCGATGGTGGGGAGGTCAGAGCCGATGATGGACTGGGCAGTGGTTACAACTTTCTGCATCCTTTTCCGCTCCTGGACGCTCAAGTTGCCAAACCAAGCCACGATGCAACCAGTCAGCATGCTCTCTACTGTGCACCTGTAGAAGTTCGAGAGAGTCCTCTTTGACATACCGACTCTCCATGGTCCTCTCAGGAAGTAGAGGCGCTGATGTGCTTTCTTTATAATTGCATCCGTGTGCCGGGACCAGGAAAGATCTTCGGAAATGTGCACGCCCAGGAATTTGAAGTTCTTGACCCTTTCCACCATGATATAAACGGGATTGTGGGTCCCTATCCTACCCCTTCCAAAGTCCACAATCAGTTCCTTGGTTTTGCTGGTGTTGCGGGCCAGGTTATTGTGCTGGCACCATTTGGTCAATCGGTCGATCTCACTTCTATACTCTGGCTTACCCCCATCGGTGATTCGTCCCACAATAGTGGTATCGTCGTGATGATGGAGTTCACACTATGTCCGGCTACGCAGTCATGAGTATAGAGTGAGTAAAGCAGAGGGCTGAGCACGCAGCCTTGAGGTGCTCCCATGCTGATTGTTATCGAGGATGACACATTTCCACCAATACGGACAGACTGTGGTCTGTGGATGAGGAAGTCGAGGATCTAATTGCAGAGGCATGTGCGGAGACCAGATCTGAGAGCTTGGTAACCAGATTGGAGTGGATGATTGTATTAAATGCCGAGCTGTAGTCAATGAATAATAGCCTGGCATATGAGTTTTTGTTGTCCAAGTGATCCAGAGCGGAGTGGAGAGCCAGCGAGATCGCATCCACTGTTGATCTGTGGTGGCGGTAAGCGAACTGCAGTGGGTCGAGGTTTTTGTCGAGGTGGGAGTTGATATGCGCCATAATCAACCTCTCAAAACACTTCATCACCACTGGTCGATAGTCATTGAGGCATGTCACCTTGCTCTTCTTAGGCACCGGTATTATTGATGCCCTTTTTAAGCAGGTGGGAACCTCAGACTTCAGAAGTGAGAGGTTGAAAATGTCCGTTAAAACTCCAGCCAGTTGGTCTGCACAGGTTTTTAGAACACGACCGGGTATACCATCAGGTCCGGGCGCTTTCCCCCCCCTGAAGGATCTTCTGACATCGGCCTCTGTGACTGTGACTGAAATACCGTCAAGGTGAATGGGGGCTCGGGAAGGCACATCAGTGTTCTCCCTATCAAAGCGTGCGTTAAAACGCATTGAGCTCATCAGGGAGTGATGCTTCGCTGACATTTGAGCTGCCTCCTGATTTTGCCTTGTCGGAGGTGATGGCATTCAAGCCCTGCCGCAGTTGCCGAACATCCGTCTCATCATCCAGCTTGGAGCAGAAGTCCCTTTTGGCCTTTTTGATGGCCTTACCAAGGTCGTATCTGGACTTCTTGTAGACCTCTTTATCTCCAGACCTGATTGCCCGGGATCTGGACTTCAGAAGAGTGCGGATCTCATGGTTCATCCTAGGCTTCTGGTTAGGAAACACTTGGAAGGCTTTTGTTGGGATGCAGTCCTCCACACATTCCTTTATGAAGTCTGTAACGACTGTGGCGTATTCGTTCAGGTCCGTTGCCGAGTCCCTGAACATTGCCCAGTTTACAGACTCCAAACAGTCCCGTCCCCACCCCCCCCCCCCCCCCCCCCCCCCCCCCCCCCCCCCCCGACCAGCTCCGTACAGTCCTCACCTCTGGGGTTGCGCTCTTCAATTGCTGCCTGTAGGCAGGAAGAAGCAGCACTGCAGTATGGTCAGATTTACCAAAGAGAGGTGAGGGATGGAGCGATAGGCATTCTTGATGGTCGTGTAACTGTGGTCGAGGGTGTTTAATCCTCTGGTGCTGCCGGAGACATGTTGGTAGAAGTTAGGGAGCGATTTCTTAAGGTTGGCTTTGTTGAAGACCCCGGCTATGAAGGTAAATGCCTTGGGGTAAGCCATCTGGTGCTTGTTGACCACGGCGTGCAGCTCCCCCAGTGCCAGCTGGACATCAGTCTGGGGAGGGATGTAGACCATGGTCAGGATGATGGATGTAAATTCCCTTGGTAGGTAGAAGGGACGGCACTTCACAGCCAGGTGTTCCAGGTGTGGAAAGCAGGAGTTGGATAGAACTGCCACATCTGAGCACCATGCAGAGTTGACCATGAGGCAGACGCCCCCTCCTCTCCCTTTCCCAGATACCAGTGTACGGTCCAGGCTGGACCGCTGAGTCTGGGGAGCTGGGGGTGAGCCATGTCTCTGTGAAACAGAACACAGAGCATTCCCTCAGCTCCCTTTGGTAAAGCAGCCTTGCCATTAAGTCCTCCACTTTGTTTCCAAGGGACTGTACATTGGCCAGTAGGATGGTAGGGAGAGGGGGGTCGAAGTCCCCTGCGCTTCAGTCTGACCTGAAGTCCTGCCCGCCGGCCACGTTTCCTGACACAATGGAGGCCTCCCCGTAGTTTCCAGGTACTGTGCTTACTGTACCTGCTGTTTCTGTAAACCTGCGCTGGAACGGGGATTCCATCACAGTCGGCTGCTCCAGCTCCGTTGCGATGGGGATTCCCTCACAGACGGCAGCTCCAGCTCCATTGCTCCTGGGAAATCCTGCTCGTCGGTTCCGGAGGGCTCCCCGGTGTTTCCAGGTACAGTACCTGTGATTCCCAGTCGGGTCGGGTTCTCTCCAGCGATCCAGGGAATGCTTGCAGTCGGAGGCTTCCGCAGCTGCGGGAGATCGCAAAATCGCTAGTGCCTTCTGATGCACTAGCAGCATGTCTGTTACGGCGCCGATTTCTGCCGTTTTTCTGATCCTCAAGCACCGTTGTTGGAATTCATCCAATTTATTTTTCATCTTCACATTGATTTTCCATGTCTCACTGGCATAGAGGGCTGTAGGGAGGACTACGGACTGGAAGAGCTTGACTTTTTGCATCTTGGATATCCCACCACTAGTGCAATATTGGCCGCATTCGTCTGAAGACTGATGCAGCTTTACCAATTCAGGAGTTGATGTAGACCTCTACATCTCCATCTACTGTGAACATGCTGCCAAGATAGGTAAATCGTGTGGTGTTTTCCACAGATTCCCCATTGATTATCAGTTGGTCTATTGGCTGCTTGGTCTTAGTCTTCTGGCAGCTGATCTTTAATCCAACCTTTGTTACATTTTCCTCCAGAGCAGTTGTCATCTCTTGAAGGGTGTGTCTCGACTCTGCTAGTAGTGAGTCGCTAATGCTAGAAGAACTAAGCATGGCAAATAATAGGTTAATACGGGTGAGGTGGGGGTGGGGGAGGGGGGGGGGGGGCGGGCAGTTGTTAGGCAGATGGTTGGACAAAAGCCAGAGATTAAGAAAATGGTGTGAGACAAAGGGATTGAAAAGTTGTGGATTGTGAATATAGTGGTAGACCAGTGAACCGATCTGAATGAGGCAGGATTCGGATGTTAGAAGTTGGCTGGACTGGAGGAATTGTTACAAAAGGAATGGGTAAGACGTTGAGTAAATCAGGGAGACTGGCACCGCCCAATTTATTGCACAATGTGCTGCTATAATACCAAAAAAATCCATAGAGCATTTATACTTGTGAACTAATGATGAACTCCTTGTTCCTGAGAACTACATACTGTATATTTCACCTTCAGATCTGTGTTCATGATGGAATTGACTCTTCTTGGTGAATGTGCACAAACTGTGCCTGACTATAGCCATGAGCTCCAACTATAAGCACTTTTATTAGAACACACAATGTGGCCAATGTTACTCGACAGTATTTTGCAGATTAAATTGTTTACTGTCCATGAACAAATTAGATGTTCAGGGCATTTGTTTTTTGTGATATTCTGACCAATGGGGAAATTAGTTTCCAATTCCTGCTGTCTTTGGGGAGATTTGTGCATCAAAGGCATAAATTCTCCAAATTACTTTCCATTCCTTTTCCCAACACTTTGCTTCAGAGATGAAAGTTACATGAAATGTTATTGTTCCAATCGTTGCCTACACTCTCGTGCTAAAATACAATGACTTCGTAAGCAGTTGAACTTTCTCATAATTGTGGGTGAATAGAAGATAATTCGGTGCAGAAGGACAGAAAAGTGTCAAAGTCCCATGGTTAAGTATCTATGCGTATCTTTTTCTCCCAACACTGATTGTCTTCCATTTTTTGACGGTGGGTAGCATGTGGTTGTAGGATTAACCCAAAGATTACAATGTTCAAGATCTTACTTTTTCCTGGTTCCTGTAAATTCGTCACTAGACCCCCTCAAATGCTGTAGGTTCCAATGTGTGTACAAGATCACCACTTCTCCCCTCCTGCATCATATGCTGCACCCTCTTCATGATGCCCATTGACTTGTTATCAGAGAATTCATTACACAGATGGTTTCAGAAACACTTGTCTTCACCTTGATAATGGAAACCTTTATGACTATTAGATTAACGTTGGGTGCTTCCGCCCCCCGCCCCCCCCCCCCCCCCCCCCCCCACCCCCGTCCCCCACTGTCATGTAATTCTTTGTCCCATGGTGCCACATCCTTTATTGCACTCCATCTGAATCAATCATCTTCCTGTGCTGGAGAAACAAAGATCCGCAGATGCTGGTTAACACACAAAATGACACAAAGTGCTGGAGTAACTCAGTGGACCAGGCAGCATCCCTGGAGAACATGGATTGGTGACGTTTTTGCGTTGGGATCCTTCATAAAACGTCACCTATCCCCGTTCTCCAGGGATGCAGCCTGACCAGCACTTTGTGTCCTTTTATCTGGAGAACATGGATAGGTGGCATGTAGGGTCGAGACCATTCTTCAGACTCTGAAATGCTTCATCATGGTCTTGACCCAAACCATCACCTAGCCATGTTCACCAGGGTTGCTGCCTAACACGTTTAGTCACTCCAGCACTTTGTGTCCTTCCAGTGCTGGATACTGGTTTGAGAGTGTCATCCTACCCTGATGATTCCTGCCCATCGTGCCTCTTCTTGATCTTACAATCGATCACATGCATCTTATCCTGATGTGATTATCTCCAAAAATATATGATCCAAGCAACTCTGCCCCCTTCTCATCCACAGTGACCTCCCAGGTGCAGTCACCTCTCTCTCAGTCTTAGAATCCTTGTTCTGTTGAAACCTTGAGCTTGAATTCGAGCACCTGGGGACGTTTCCTACACACATGGTCCTCGGGCACATTGGCTCTGAGTGTCTACAATGCACAGGAACTGTGGACAATAGATTTTGACTACTTGCACATGATCCAAAAAAAAACCCTTAATATTTCTTCTCCACTCCTTTTTTAAATAATTATTACTTTGCTTGTATGATTGAATTTTCTCTACCATTACTTGTTTCTTCTGACAAGAATTGAATGGTGTTAATAGAAGCCCATTTGGAGTATGCTGGGGTTATTATATCTAGGCTGCATGGTTTTGGGGAAGGAGTTGGTGACTTAACACAGATATAAAGAAAGGTAATCTTTATTTTGAAGTATGTCCGATAGTTAGACTGATGCACCAGGGAAAAAAACAAAGTGCAGACAATTGTTTGGAACATTGAAAACTATAAACGGTAACACACAAGGGAAATACTTGTGAGCTGATGAACATTTTCCGTAAGATAGAAAACCGGCTTTATATTCTTATAAGATTTTGAGATTTCACTTAGATAACGCAACTGAGTTTCTCCAATATAATCATGAGTACAAATTAGTGGTATTTACCGATATGTGCACCAGAATTCGTTAATATCAGGAAGAGAAAATAACCATCACTTCTGATATATTTCCCTGTAAGTCTGCTTCATGCGTTGAGTGACTTGCCCCACAACTACACTTGCTGCTTTCTGCTAAATAAAGTTCCTCCTAAAAATCACGGTGCATATAACACTGAGTTCCAAGAACAATTTCTCAGCCACTTTGAAATGACACTCAGTATAACACAGAGCTGTATAAAATAAAGGCTTAAATATCAAGCAGTTTTTTTTGGCACAATGAAAACATTTATTCCTCATATCGTGCTTGTAGTGTTTATGTAAAACAACCATCCACGTACAAAGAGAAACTTTTTACAAACACTGTCATGTAATTTTCAGTAAATTCTACTTGCATATCACAAGCTTTTAGCACACATCAAAGAAAATTGAGTCCATAAACGTAATTTCTCCTGGAACTTAAGAGCTACAAATTTGGTTGACAAACCAAACGGGTTGTATGTACAAAAATTGACAACTTTTCTTGATGACAGTGAATGGGCTGAATATATTAGTAACATAGTAATTGAAAAGCTACACCGCAGGTTTCAAAAATACTGTTAAAACATTGTAGTACTGATAGTTAATCCAATGCCACAGACAAAAATAATAGGCAGTTCCTCCATATGTACAAATATTTAATTACTGTATATCTTCTCCCATCTACAGGCGATCACCATCCCCTGCTGCTCACAAATAAGGCCCAGTGGGAAGCTTGACTTACTCGATTTTTCATTACTTCACAAAACATATGAGCCCATACCACAGATAAAACAACATGTGCTTCTTGATTGGTACCAAGGCATGTCACAATCTTGTTTAACACGTAGGCTGCCGAATGCTGTATTTCAGAACCAGTGCTTTAATAATAGTGCGATCTTTCACAGGTAGCATAAAAAATATGGAAAGTTCTAAAGTGATCTGAAGACCATCACTTTAAGTTGGCTGTTTCACCTTAATGCACGTTGAATAAAACTAGTTCAAACACATCCTCATTTTGATTGAATCAAATTTGGTGGTTTAATCCTGTATTTAAATCAACAAAATCAGGCTGGGTGTTACAGCCTAAGCCATAAAGGATAACAAGTTGAAAGCCCACACCAGAAACATTTGGGAAATTAACAGTAAGAAACTAAAGCCTCTTGTCATTCCAACATGAGGGCTACAAGATAATCCTCCTTTGGGCCACTGCAAAGGTAATTAGTTTAGTTTAGTATAGTTTAGAGATACTGTGGAAACAAACTCTTCGACCCACCAACTCCGTGCCGATTAACGATGATCTGTGCACTAGTTCTAAGTTTTCCCAGTTTTGCATGTTACACACTAGGGGCAATTTCCAGATGCCAATTAACCTACAAACCTGCACGTCTTTGGAATGTGGAAGGAAACGGGGGCACCCAAAGAAAACCCACGTGGTCACAGGGAGAAACGTGCAAACTCCGTACAGCCAGCATCCATAATCTAGATTAAACCCAGGTCTCTGGTGCTGCAAAGCGGCAACTCTGCCACCACACTAATGTGCCCCAGATTTGTACTATGTTGTCAGGTGGGATGTTCATCTTACTGTAATGCAAGGAGACGATGGGGCTGAATGGATCTGACTGGGGAGGCCTTTAGGTACGTGAAAGACCTCCATGATCATCAGGCCGTACCACTGCACTGAATCACCACAGGCATCTCAATTCCTGCACAAAACCCCCTACTTCACTCCACAGTTCTGCTGATTTCCCTGGGGCAGGTGACACCATTTCAAATCAAAGCATGAGCTTCCTTTGGAGGCCTCATTTCAGGCAGTCATTGCCTCATTGTGTCTGCATCTACACCATTGCAGTTTACCCCTGACAGTGTACTGGAATTTTATCACTTTATCAGCAATGAGATCTTACTTGATATAAAACCCATATTGCTGTTAGAGCTGTACAATAAATCTAAACATCGAAATGTTGATTAAATCAGTCTCGCTAAATGTCTGAATGGCTTTTAATCTAAATAATAGCGCATCATGCCAGTCTTGATGAAGAAAATCATCTTTCAGTGCTGAAAGATGCTAGTTTCGAAATATTGTGTCACTTCAGGGGTTGCAAATAGATGCACCATCTCTCCTCCAGTTAGACTATCCCTCAAAATGTTACCGAAAATAATTGGATTGAGCAACAATGTCGAATGGATCAATGAGATTTCTTAACAATTGTTCTCTTTTTCAGTTTCTTGTGACAAGCATTTGAAATAGCCACAGTTCTAGCCAGGCCGTTCCAATACAGTTACATCGCTGGCATCAGCCCAACAATGCAAGATTCCCAGGTATATCCTTTTACAAAAGGTCAAGTTAAATTCAGCTAATTACCATTCATCCATCTAATCTCTCATCATGAGCAAAATGA